>NC_141789.1:12789670-12944399 GCF_054643075.1 Acanthaster planci | reverse complement strand
TGCATTGCTTGAATCTTCAGATTAAAAAAGATTTCCCTCAGTGGGCCCGTCCACTTGTCCACAAACAATTTCCTGAAAATTCCAAGCTGGTACGAGACTTTGGAATAACGTACATGTACCGATGCATGCACCTCCGCTACAACCGAAATGGACCGGAGTTCCCAAGGCAAATGCAGGGGTTTTCTAGTGAAGTAATCAGCAGATGTGTGTTTGTTCCAGTTTGGCCGCGTGATTTTTATTGACTACGCGTAATTTTTGACCCACATGTACATGTAATCAAATCCAGAGTCCTTGTCATAAGGATGTGAAATTGAGTGGTGAATCAAAACAAAGGGTTCAGTTTGCTGTCTCTACTGCAAACTAACTACATGTAACTTGGGAGAATGCAAGGAGAATGATTGAAGATTGATTTTGTTGGATTCAACCAGAATAGTGCCCACTATTTACATTGGCAGGTTCTAAAACTTATGTTAGAAGCTAATTCCACAGTCAGGTGGACCCTAAACAGATACCATTAGAGCCTGCATGAAGCTGTATATGTACATGTAATCAAATAGACAGAATTCTTAGCGAGCTCGTGAGGTTAAGATAAACTGTTATTGAAGAAATAATATCAAATACCTGTAATATAAAACCCCAGAATCAATTCATTATAAAACAACAGGACGCTGAAGAACCTGTGTAAACAACATGTCAGTTATCCCTTCTGTTAGTTCTAATGTAAGTTTTTTCTTCTTGGTGATGGTTTTGGAAAGTCTGTTTGCATATATGGAAGGCTCAGTTTCAGTATCCACTTCAGTGCTTACCTTTCTGTTTTGAAAACTTCTCAAAGATAAGAAAAAACCAGTGTACATATAGATTGACCATGTTTACATTTATCTGTTAAATTTGGTGTTGGGAGTCGGGTTTCTTGATAAAAATCGGTCGTTTGGGCAAAACCTGTCTTCGGGTATTGCATTCCACACAAGTGTTTGCTGTGAATATCTGCATGTGTGTAACCCTAGCGGTTCTTGGGGTCTTAGATTATACAGGCCCACCTGCCAGTGTACACAGGCTACGTCCTAAATTACACTGTACTGACTGCGGCTGACACGGATGTACGTGCTGGGGTACGTGTCCATGGAAAGTTGCAGCACTACTGGCTAGTGGATTCCTTGTGCCCCCATGTGACTGCCTGCCGCTGCCAAAACCTTCAGACGCCGCCGCAGGTACGGTATGGCCACGACGAGGACTGCTCAAAAGCGGTCTCCTGCTAGCCTCAGGAAAAATTCTTTAACAAGGTGTCTCAAGCCATCGCACTCCAGCGAGGATGCAATTCCAGAGCCATGACCCATTAAACCCTCATCAGCAGTGAAAGCACGCAATACTGGGGCAATTCTAAAATCACACCGGATCCTGCAAGATGAGACCGAAGGACTGTCTGTAATACCCACTCTGTTTTCCTAATTAGGAGACTGCTCTTCATTTTGACATATGGCCCTGTCAGAATTAAGCGGCCATTTAATCAGCTGCTGATGGTGGCAGCAGCCATTTCCCTCAGACCTTTGTTTTATTTCCAGCTGCAGCCAGGGTAATTCGGATGCAGCCCCATCGCTCAGTTGGCATCGCGATGAATAGGGAAGTTAAGTGAGCCGTAAACAGAGTCAACAGTTGTTATTGATTTCTGTTGTGCCTGGTTGCAAGGTTCCAGGATCGACATTTCAAAAATGATCCCGATGTCGTCGTCCTCCTCCTGCAGTGGTCAGCTCATAAGTGGAGTTTTGAGCACAAACTTGATGGCACTGGAGGTTTTTCAAATTGTTCATGAGAAACTCAGGATGTTATCTACCCCTTCAAGGATCATAACATTGTCATAATCCTAGAGTACATTGCACTCCTTTGCCCGTCTGATCAGATTCTGATCAGACAGCTAGAACTGCTATGAAATTTTTTGGATTCCCATCTGATAGCTTCAGTTAGCCCACGGGACGCCGTCATGCTAATGGACCCAAGTGGCAAGATGAAGCGATATGGAAAGGCCTACACTTGCAGTTTCGGTTTCCCCGTCCTCTCGTTTTTCCTTCTACATGCCAAGTTAAGCAAATGCCAAAAGTTGTCATGTGTAGCATAGGGAATTCATTAAGGAACTTGACAAATGAGGAAATGAACAATTTGGGGGGAAAAAAATCAAAGAGAGGAAGCCCAAATTAACATGAAGAGAATTCGTACCAACCCCAAAAAAGTTATGAAATAGTTAAGGATAAAAATCAGCGTCAGAATCAGGGGAAAAAGTTTCCGCTGGTAATGTGTAAAGGTCCTAGTGGCCTGTCGCCATGGTAACCAATCCCCACAGACAGATGACAACATTTAGTGCCATTCATTTAATAATTGGCTCCAACACCAAGTGGTACAAAAAATGCATTACCATTGACAAACACCATTATGTAAATTGACTTCCTCTTGCCAACGGTGTTCTCTTACTGTACTTTGAAGTAAAAGGTTTTTGCCATTAAAAGGCTGTGCATGGTAAACTTATGAAGCTGACAATGTAAATGGCACAGGGTTTGGACATTTCTGAGGGATCATATTTTCTTGACTGGAGGCTTGTCACGCACACAGTTTTTTCTGCCTAAGTGCTACTTTACTGTGAGATTGTTTCCCCGTTTTTTAAGAGTCCTTCTGTTTAGTTTATGATGTCATAAAACAACTAACACGTGGCAGACCAGCAGCATCTGCGGCTGGCACAGACCGAACCTTTTCATTAAAACTTATGATCCTGTAAAGCTTCACCTATTTGCTGGACGTTTCATTAAAACCAAAAGTCCACTAATACATCATCCAGTGTGGATACTGGGTTCTTCTTTTGAGTGTTATCCTCCCTTTTTTCCCCCGTCAGTCGAACCGACATCTGTTTACACACCACGCACGGAGTTGCGTGTATTTTTTCCACTGCGCCGTCATCACAGTGTATACTTTCTACATCTGGACCAGGCCCGCTTCATTTGTGGAGCCGGTAACTTCTACGGCCTGCGGACAGGCTACGTGTGTGTGAATCCAGCCACATGTACAGCCAACTCCTTCATTTTTTATGGAGTTTCCATTTTTGATCACCAGGGCTCCTCGGCCAGTTTCCAGTGGAAGTTTCTTCAGCTAAATTGTTTTTTTTTTTTTCAATTTTTGTTCTCTTTTTCCGCCTTTCTGTTCTGTCTTTTACTGCACCATTGTTGCTTGTATCATTTTTTTCTCTGCAAGATGTGATATCAATATGGTATTAGTCAGTTGTACCTTATTTGTACATTTCTTTCTATCAAAGGAAGGTACAATGTAAATGTAGAGATAAGAGTTATAGATATTTTTTCTCCATATATTACCAAATTTGGGGTTATAAACTCCTCTTGAAAAGGAGGTACGAAAATCAGTTGTTATATAAGAGCTTTAGGATGTCTCAGGAGTGTTTCTTGCAGCTTTTTCATTGGCTAAGTTAATCATCATTTTTCACTTTTGCTTGCCTTTGCTTTTTAAAACAAAAAACAAACAACTGACTGTACCAGTCGTCGCACTGCTTGGAATGTCTGATGTACATGTACGTACATGTATATGTAGTGCAGTGTTGTTTTTTTTAATGAGACTTGCACTACGATGTGTCTGAAATTGCTTGTTCAATAATCAGGCATTATTTTTTTTCCATCAGCAAATGCATAGCACTCCTAATAGAAAAAGGTTCTTGTCTCTGAAAGCTCTCGGACGTGACAAGGACAATTGAGGTTTGTCCAATGTACATTTTTGAAAAAACAAAGTGAATTAAATATGAAGTACTTGTACAAATCATTTGCAGATGGAAAAGTGAAAAGCCTAGCTTTGTTAATTGCAACATGCATGACTTCCCATTTACAAGACAGTAATAGACTTATTCTTTTGACTGGCCTTGAATTAGGCATGTGGTTCCTTGTGAAACAATTTTACGACAGATTACTGTCAATTTTGTCTTGTTATGAAAAGGCATTGTAAGATCGGTGCTCCCTTAGTGCTGACGAGAAAACGCCCCACAAATAAATGCTAGGGTGAGGCTCGAACCCATGACTGCCTGTCTGTGTGAAAAAAATGCCAGTTGACGGCTGAGTTTGTCGGTGTTATTTGGCTGGTTCTAATCAAATATAAATGTGAGGTGCACAGCATTTCCCAGAAAGATTTGAGAGTCATTACTTGAGATGGGTTTGCACTTTTAAAAAAAAAAGGAAGTTGAGTTTGCCAAAGGAAAACGGAGGGATTGTCCTATAATCCCACCCAGCCTCCTACTTCAAAATCAATCACGTCGCACCACAGTCGTATTTTTAGTTTCTTGGATTCAGTTCAGCCTGAGAGGTCGCAGTACTTCAGTCCCAGACAAGATACTCTGTCCCAGGATTAAAATAGGTATTGGAGAGGATGGAGATGGTGACTGTGTTATGAAACCAATGGCACTTTCTACCGTAGCTGCTCACATGGACATGTACTCCCAAGATAGCTACCGGTAACATGGTCAGGGAATGTTCTGATGGCTGTCGATTATAACCTTCCGTGAAACACCATGCACTGTGACATTATGTACAATATTTTAACAAGAAAACCAAGACCTTGACTTCACTTTAAAGTGATGGGGGGAGGTATGGAGAAAGGCACTGAGATCCCTTGAACAAACCCCGCTGAGTTGACATGAGGGAAGCGGTATTACATTACAGTTTTTTGGTCAATATTTGTGCTATGGTGCTGAGAAGACAAACCTTGGGCTCTCTTAATAGGTTCACAGAGTTTGCTCAAAATGTAGCCTTCGTGTACACCAGAGGAAGCTTGCCCTCACTGTGGGTGTATGCGGTATGATTCCTAAGCAGCCCACTGTCAGTTACTCTGCTCAGTCTGCTTTGCATGCATGTGTCAACTGTAGAAGGGACTAGCATGCTGATCTTTGACCTGGTTCGGTCATGGTGTAATGCCCAGGAAGTCGGTAACAGCAGTTGATTTAAATGCAGGGGAGGGTAGAACAGATCCTTGAGGTAGAAACAGACAGATTCATGTACATGTACATTCTTAAGGTCCATTGCACCTTGTTGTCACATGCAGCTGTGGTGCTGATCCAGTGGTCGGTAATGCCAGTCAGATTCTGTTGGTGGTGCAGACATTCGATGGGAGCTGTTTGATTTTGTTGGGCATCGGGTGGGTTCAGCCAGCTTTGTTGAATCTCATTCTGATAATTCTGTTGCATTCTACAAGCTGTTGCGCATGTTGGTCTCTGTTTCAGAGGGAAAAGTGAGGCTGAGTGAGCCTTCTCGTGTCACTCCACGTAATGTACATATACATGTACCGGTACAGTGGCATTACAGTATCTTCTTGATAAATAAGATCAGAAGGGCTATATATCTTGGGTGCATTCTCTTTGTTTTTTCTTGAAGATTAAAAAATAAACAATTGAAATTATGACAAGTTTCAGACTGTCATTTTGCACAGCTGCAGAGATGATTTGGGCAAATCTACTTGAAGTTGGCCAAATGCCCAGAACCTTTTGAGGGCTTCAAAAAGTGCCAAAATTAATCTTGAGAAGCCAAACTGTAAGCCAGTGAGGGATGTGTCATCAGTTTGCTTCATCAACGATGCCCTGGGAATTGGGGCCCATGTCAAAGCCCAAGTTCCGGAGCAAAGTCTGTCCAGCAGTTGATCAGACAAAGCATGGACGATGCAAAGGTTCAGATGGCCCTTAATCTGCTGTCAGAAAGGTTCCTCTGCAATTTAAGGATGTATATCTACTTCTGAAACACTGAAAACGGGAAACTTCCTCTTTACTTAATTTTTTACAGGAAACTATGAGGCATAAGGAATTGTCATTGCAATGAAAATCTTCCCCACATGTTAACATTTCCTGGTTTTATTATTCATTCATTTCTTCTGCTTCTTTTCTTTTTCTTGCCAGTGTTGTCTGACCCCAAAGTTAACCTGGTTCCGGCCAAGATCGGGTTCCTCATTCTTGCTCACAACAATCCGGACGCCGTGGTGAGTGCCAAAGAAATGCTGTATCTTCAGATGCTTTGTTCTGTCCATATTAGTTTGTCAGCAGGGAAAGCACGTATGGTGTCCATGAGGCATGGACGGCAGTGAGAGCAAGAGAGACTTCCTTCAGGAACCATTTAAGGGAGCATCGGTGAATTTAACAATTGAGAAAGTCTTCAGTTATTCAATTTTGATTGGAGTCAACTTGAAGTCCAGATCTGATTGGGGTTTCCAGCTCGTACTGTGCTGTCCTCTAGCCTTTTGCCTTCAGGCTGTCCACAGTGTGGTCTGACCTTCATCATACGTCCCAACTACTAATGGTGATTAAGTGGTTTTTAGAGAGACTGCGATTCTGTTAATGAACACTAATAAGGCAAGCGGTGACCATTAAGTGCCTCAGAGGAAGGTGGCTTTGTTTCAGGGTTACAGAACTGTAATTTTTGTTCTGTTCAGCTTAGTAAAACAAGAAACACCTTCTCACAAAGTGAAGTACATTGTGCCAGTTGTGAACCATGGTTTGTTGGTTTTCGCGTTTTAAATTGGGAGTGGGGGAGGTGGACATAAATTATTTTGAGTGTGGAGGGGCAATGTACAGGCGAAAATCCCTTTCAGGACAGGACCGATCTCTCCATCGCATTCTCAGAACTGAATTTGTCATGAAATTTTTTTGGGGTAATTTCCGCACTGTGACTCACAGGGCTTGTCACCCAGTACATTACAAAACAAACTCGAGTAGATTCAGATGGAACAGTGAATCATGTAATGTAACTGCCCGAATTGCTCCCGAGTGGCTGACTCGTCTGGCTGCCAGAAACGGAACATGGCGTCTCGAGATAAGCTCAGTAAGGGGACCAGTTGAAAGGTTTGTGTGCATTTACCGGTATATGTATGGGCTTTTTTTCCCCGCCGAAAAAGAGGGTCGCATTTATGAATGAACCAACCGCAGATTCCAGCCGCAACGCCCAAAGTGCTTGGGACAGCAGGATGCAGCAGTCTGCCCCGCTGGCGATGTGTGCCACCGCTCGGCATCATTAAAAATGGATTACTGGGAGCGTGTTTGCTGGGAAGGAAATCTCGGCGGGCCTTGGACTCTGCAGTAAATTAAATTGATCAGCATTGATATGATTGCTAGAAGATTCATGGGCTTTGCATGTGGGATGCATCTGTATAGAGTGGATTCAGAGCAGGGATTGCTTTCGCTCTGCTGTTCGGCAGTAAATTGAAATTGAACTGCTTTGATGGGCCTTGTGCGAAGCTTACTGGAACTGTCTTCTTCCTCGTTGAATCCATTTGGAAGAAGAAAACCTAAATGGCACGGCAGGCATGCTCTGTTCACAAAGGAAAAATCCCTTTTGTAATGCATTTCCGCGTAATAGCTGTGCTTGTACACCTTAACCCCAAGATGGATGTTTCCAAGAGTTTGCAAGAGTTTGAGTGAATTGCTAGACTTGGACACATTTTGAAAGTAATTTCTGTGCATTTTGTGAACAACCCGAAATATTAGTGAGCACTATTTCATTTCATAGATGATGATATTCTAAGAAATCCAAAGTTTCCAAGTTCTCTTCAAAAATTGCCCGAAAGGATTCCACAGTGTCAAATGAAGAGAGAGAGCTTCACTGAATCCTAGAAAATGGCAGGCCTTTTATTAGTGCATGTGAATGCCTTAAAGATATGTAAACTAAAAGAAAAACTGCTGGGAGATTTACAAATGCTGGCAGATTCTCAGTTCTCCCGTCAGATCCAGTGGACAGTGGAAAAATTCCCCCCAGTGCATCCAATAATCGCATCTTTCAATTGGCTGTAATGAATGGTCTGAAATTTGCATGCACCATCGATTCAAATCCACCTTCTCAAGTCAAGCTTGTTCAAAGCACCATTTTCGTACTTGTCATCATCTGTCTTTTCACTTCCTTAATTTTGGTCGGGGGAGGGGGGGAAGAAGCTGCAGTGCAGTAGCTACATGAACATGTATCCGTGAAGAGGACATTGCATACAATATACTGAGGGCAGTCACCTCTTCAGCGAAAATCCCCGCCGGCCAAACAAGTTCATATCCTGGTCCAATGAAAATTTGTCGCAGATGGGGCGAAAATTGAAGTCAGATGGAACAGTGAGCGAAAGGAAGAACTCGCTAAAATGTTTTCTAGTTGAGCGAGGCTTGTTGGAATGTTGCCGGAGATTGTGATGTCATTTCAGTGTGTGCACAGATGAGAGTCTTTCGTATCAGTGCAGCTGGGAGATTGGGCTATTGGAAAGAGAAACAATTTGTTCACAGCTCATAAATAGCATGCAGACTCTAGGTACATGGCAAGTGGATTCTGTTTCGTGTG
The DNA here is from genome assembly GCF_054643075.1 of Acanthaster planci. Lineage (NCBI taxonomy): Eukaryota > Metazoa > Echinodermata > Asteroidea > Valvatida > Acanthasteridae > Acanthaster > Acanthaster planci. The sequence goes on along the minus strand of NC_141789.1, from coordinate 12,936,069 downwards.
TGAGAACTGTACATGTAACTCTGGTATTAATTTCAAGTAGAAAATCGACTATGCGTCTGAACGATTTTATATATTAGCATTTCCCTTCTGCATTTTCGGTGACACTTTTAATCAGGGATGTGAGAATTTAGCTTCGTAGCTGATTTCAGCTTTTTTTGTTTAGATGTTGATCTTGAATTTCAGCTTTTTTGCACACTTGGCCTATACAAAAGTACATGTACATGTATGGGAACTTTTTACATTTCAGCTGTTTGCTAGCTGTTTTCAGCTTTAATTTCAAGTGGCCACTCACACCCCCATTTAATGAAAGGTTTTCCCTTTCTTTAATCATTGAAAATTTGTGCGGTGAATCAAAGGCAGAATTTTGACTCGCAGTTGGAATCGGAATTCATTTCTAACAATTCGAACAAGTCGCCATCGTCGAATACCGGGCTTGTGAGTTGTATTTCATTGCATTCATCGCATTGTTGCTTTAATAGCCAATGGCCTGCCACACGTCCACCTTTATGTATGTCTGCCCGCCCAACATATCCACCGACAGCTTATAGTTCAGAGGTCTGAAGCATATGTGCAGAATGTGTAATGCATACATGTACCTGCCTGGGAAAGCATCAGCTTCTCTTGAATTAGAACATCGAACGTTAGTTTTGATCTCCTCACGATCCAAGCTAATGGGCCCCATGGGATCGGAAGGAGGACATGAAGCCCATGGAAAGAAAGAAAACTAGAACCATGATCAATTATGTTCAAGTTCGGGGGTTACTTTATTGAGCATGCTAGGTGTAAGGCTCCAGGGTGGCTCCAGGGTAGCTCCAGGGTAGCTCTAGAATTCTTAAAGAGCTTTGGAAAAATGGTGTGTGCGTAATAAGGGTTTCTGTTTCGGGCTCAGATATGTACATGTGCTTCAGAAGATATCTATGAAAGCTTTGAGTTAAAAAAAAGCTTACCCTGCCATTTGATATTTTTTCCCTGAATAGCATGATCAGCCAACTCGGAAATGGAAAGGGAAAATGCTACTTAGTTGGGAGAAAAAACGGATTGATTGTGAGAAGCCACTTCAAGTTTGTCCAACTTGAAAAAAGGCTAGGAAAGTGTCCCTAGGTTTGGGCAGTGCTGCTTGACAATTGGAACCAAAGTGATCCTGAACTCAGGTGCAGCCGAGAGAAGTTGTATCTTCAGCCACTGCCTCGTCTGTCACCCTCTGCCTCGTCTGTCACCCTCTGCACTGATTATGACATTCATAATGACAGCAAATGTATCCTTGGCCACGACATAAACTTACATGTAGCAGGCGTAAACTTTCATTCACGGTATAACATTTATTCAAGGTAAATCAAAGAGGTCGCCGTGAGAAAACATTGCTGCTCTGCCGGTATTTTTCACAGTCTGGCAATCCTATTCTGTGCCCAAGTAGGAAAATAACAAGCTGTAAATCATTTATACCCCTTCTGACAGTGGTCTCAGAGTTGTAATAATGACGTCAAAAATGGTCCAGTCTCTGCAAACTCATTTCCCGGAACTGAAGCCTTCCGAAATGTGTGCTGGGATTTAGGCCTATGTGTACATATACTGGTACTTGTCAGGACAGCTTACAGTCAGAAAAGTGTTGATCCAGGGATGTATGTCCACGATTCTCCTTATCTCCCCTCATCAAAAACTGGGCCCCAAAAAACAACAGTTTTGGAATGAGCAAACACAGGCTACAACCTTTGCAACATAATCCAGGTGACTAGAGTTTTTCATCACCTTGGCAATGATGATGTAGAGGCGATGGTTTGGTACGGGATGCTCTTTTCAGGTACCTGAAGGTAATCTGGGATGTTAGTGTTGTGCCTGCAGACTTGTGCAAACCGGGCCACTTCAAGACGGAGCAGACTCCTGTATAACCTCTACTTCGGTGTTTTATGCCGAGTTGCAAATCTTCACACCGACACGCGTCTTGCTGGCATGATTTGAAGCAGTGGTGTGAATTTGCAGGCACGTGAAGGCTTAACACCTTGATTTATGTGTTGGATATATTCCCAACAAATCCGTAGGTGATATGCCCCAGCACCAGCACTGGTCGAGAAGAGCTACCGCATATCACCTTGCTCATTTTGTGGAGGAGATATTTCTGCAATCGTTCGAGCAAGCACCTGAAGACATTTGACACTTAAAGGTCCACAGTGAAGAGAAAAATCTTAAATAGACTTTCAAAAATGAAGAACAGAGGTGAAATCCCTGTGTAGTCTTAAAATCCCCCCCCAAAAAAACCCGGACAAAACTAGACAATTGGTTCTCAATTCAAACATTTATTTCAACTAAGAGCAATAAAATACATGTACAAGGCCATGTGGCAAAGTGAAAAGGTTCAAATTGCCCCATCTGGAGCTAATGGAGGGAATAAAGGCGCCTGTTGTGACTGCAGATCTGTCTAGCGCAAGAAATACTGCATGCCAATGTATGTCCGCAGGGGCAGGACTGAGGCTGAAAACGACACTTCCATCTATGGTAGCCACTTGCTGGCAGCTGTCAGTCACTTCCCATAGACACATGTGTTGCCCCCCCAGCCACATCCAAATGATTCAGACACGGCCCAAGTTTTGCCCAGCAAGAGGTGGTTTAACCAGCCCAAATTCAGTGTAATTTAGACGGCCTTTGATATGTCTCAACTTACTACTTTTATTATTTGCCAGGCAATACGTTCTCCTTACCAGCTTTGTGAAGTAGGGATTTGAATTGGGCCCCCTGTCAGTGCTTCCAGCCTTCTTCCCCGGCTTCTGAGACCTTTTTTATTGAGGGTTTGCTCAATGAGCAGATATTGCTTAGGTTGGGGATTCCGCCCTTCTTGGTAGTTTCCTACTCTTCCCAAAATTCCTTCCAACTTGAGGCGTTATCCAGCTCCCGTCAGCTCTCTGACAGAGAATGTTTGCCCTCACTCCAGCCCTGTCATGTGGTACAACCAGGCAATCCAATAATGACATAATGTGGTAATGACACATGAAAACAACAGGCCATTGCACTGCCATTGGCCGTCGGCATTCGGAGAAATTCCTCAGGGATTCCTGGCTGTCGCTTCAATTTATGGCTGCCACGCTCGACTTGGACAAGTGAAAATAACCCTTGAACGCTGTTCTGTCGTCGGTGTTTACGCCGTGCGTCAGCCATGAGGAGAGGCAAGCCTTCCAACGATGAAATCAGCTGGCATGACCAACCCCCCGTTGTCATGGCATGCGTGCATTTGGTCAAGATGATCGCGTTAATTCTCATGTTCTGTCAACCTGCCTGTCTTTAAGCATTACGATAACTGATGCAATTCCCTTCTCCCCATAGAAGTTGCACCTTCGCAGGTTTCGCTTGAAGCAGCTCACAGTTGTTCTATGTAGTCAATGCAGTACAAACAAACGAGACCAGCCCGAAACAGGAAGGCAGATCACAGGTCAAATAGTCTAGAAATATTAAATACCTCAGAATTACAAGGTACCAGCCTCATGGTTTCAATTTATTCTTGGAAGTGTAAATCGATTGTATCAATTCTTGATTTACAAAGGGTGCTTTGATATGAAGAATTAGGTCCTATTGATAACTGTTTCCTGGAATGGTTACCCCCTGAGTAAATGTGACTTTTAGTGGATCAACACAGTGATAGCAATCTCTTGACATAGTGTTTCCCATTTTTTTTCACCTGTTCATTCCCGAAAGTTCTTTATGTTCTTGAATCAGAAAATGAGCAGAAAAATTAACGAAAATCAAGAAAAATATTGAATCCCTGAAATTCTTTCTTACACATCAGTAGAGTATCCCTTAGGGGTAGGGATAGGCTGTCAGTTTTGGTTCGGGTTTTGAAAGTACCAGTGTATGTCAGAAACCATACTGCCCAGTGGCATAGCTGGGGGGGGGCACGTGCCCCCCCCAAATTACCAGTGTCCCCCCCAAGTGCCCCCCTCTAAAAAAAAGGGATAAATGGATATTGAACTAGGCTAACAATAGCTTGCCCCCCAAAAACACCATGAAAGCTGGTGTCCCCCCCATAAGATGCTGGTGCGCCCCCCCCACCAGTAAAATCCTAGCTACACCACTGATACCTCCCCCCCCATCCAGAAGCATACATACCGGTAGGCATAGAAACCGTGAAACGTCTGACCAGTTTCATAGCCATGGAGCCCTTGTTGTGGTTTTAAAGGATAGGCCATATTTTTTTAACATTGGCTCCATTTATATCTTCAACTCTAACCCCCTCCCAAACTTCCTAGGTCAGCTCTTTCACCACAGGAATGCCAAAAGGATGTGATACTGTAAAGCCAAAAGATCGGTCTTCCATTTGGTCAAACAGTGAAAAAAAAAGGTGTTTGGGCCCAAGATTACGGAAGCGTATATAGGACATGACTGAAAAAAAATGGGCCTGCTATTTTGCCCGGGCGGATTAGTATTTCGCCCAAGCAGATTAGAATTTTGCCTGGGCGGATTAGTATTTCGCCCAAGCAGATTAGAATTTTGCCTGGGCGGATTACTAATTACTGATTACTAATCCGCCCTGGCGAAATAGTAGGCACAGATCTTTTTTTCAGTCATGTCCTATATACGCTTTCGTACAAGATGAAGCTAAACCTGAAGACAAACTTGAGTTTTGGGAAACGTCCAGAAGCAGAGCCAGATACAAAGGCTTAGGGTGGCGGTCAGGAGCACGATGCAGTTGCCATGGGTGACGCTTGAGCAACCACCGAGGACTTGACTCTCATCCTAATGAACTGGAGGATTTAGACCAGCTGATCCTGATATAGGCTTGTGCTGACAGATAGAATGCTTGGGGAAAGACTGTTTTAATGATGCTTTCTTAACTTTGCTTTCAACATGGCAGTGAATTGTCTCCCTCTCTCAATAACCGACTGTAGCACAGACAGACATAATGCCTCCCCCCCCCAAAAAAGGACAAGGGAAGAGAAGAGAAAAAGAAACTTAGCTGTAAAAATGTCAATGCGCAATGTTCACAGACCAATCTAAGCATGGGATAGTGTACTGTGCTCTCATACAACTCTGCACTAATTGCAGAAGCATTGTGTCGGCCGTTGTAAATTATCGGCAACTGCCCTACCTGTGAAGCATTAAATGTTCCAGGCTGGTTGTCATTGGTTATTTGGAAGGGGAAATCTGTCTGTTTTAAAAAAATCTGCTGTTTTCTGCTTTGTTTCATACCTCTTTTTCTCTTTGGTCTGAAAGGGCCTTTCCTATTTCTTTTTGTGACCTTTTCACTAGAATGATCTGGTTTTCTAGCTTATTAAGCTTCTGGTACTTTTATCTCTTTCCCATCAAAAATGGATGAATAAGTAATGTAACCCTCATCAAACACCATATGGAAAATGCATTTAATGGAAGTCAGGGCTGGATATTGGAAAACAAAAATTCGGCAAACTCCATCTGTTGGTAAATTGCCAGTTACAGTCAACAGACAACCACCATATCTGCCAGATGTACATGTACAACAGTTCTCATTCAAGTGTATTTGCTCTGCTCAAACAGCATCTGTATACACATGGCAAACTGTACATTGCCTCTTTTTTACTGTTTGAAAGAAGCAGGCCCTTTTTTTTTGGATGATGGCTGTACGGACAAATATTCTATGCAATTTTAATTTCGTCAGTTGATATGTCCATATGTTATTCCTATTTGTAATGTGATGCCGTCGGTTGATATTACTCGTGTATTTTTTTAACCTGCAGTGCACTTTTGCCAAAAGTACTTCCACGGGAAGGGCGAAAGGGCTGAATATTTATTGGGTTCTTCTGTCTTTCTGGTGAACAAAAATCCTGGAATTGTCCACTGAAATACCTCTTTGATTCACATGCACAAAGTCTAAGTGAAGTTTTGCTCTATGAATTTTTTTATCACTATTCACTCATGTTGTGTAGGAGATTTGCTACAAACAAGCTTCAAGCAAGTAGGATAAAAGATCAAACGATCTCGCAAAACTCAAAAACATTCCTTCCTTTTTCAACCTAAAATCCACCCAAATGTGACACCTACAAATGTAGTTTGTGCAGAATTTTGATAAAGTCCGCGCTGTTCTGCTCAGCCTCCATCAGCGTACACTGTCCCTGATGTCCAATCTTTTTTGACGAGTGCACAGAATGTTTATTGGATCACTGCGACTCCTGTCTGTTTATATTTTCAGCTCACAGCCTCCAAATCTCATTCACTTTTTCTCCTTTCTCGGCAGGAGCAATTGCTGAAGGCCGTCTACCGACCGTACTTTTTCTACGTCATCCACGTAGACCAGAGGGCAGACGAAGTCAGACAGGTAAATCTGGATAAGTGCCACTCTGAATATTCAGTGGCAAATCAGCGCCACCTGCACTTCAAGAAGTTTCCAGTTTCTTGTCTGATACAAACATTGTGGCATATTCATTCATTCTTGTGATATTTTACATTTTTGGTTTTGTTCTGGCATTCGATATCCTGAAGGTGATAGATTCTTGTTAGTATACAATCTCTACAGATGCTGACATCAGCTAATGAAATGATAATGGTATTTCAATAGAAGGCCAGAAAGTTTGTCCACCTTCGTGGAGTGCTCTATTTTTAAAGCGTTAAAACTTTCCTCTTATCATTTACTCCTGGTAACTTTATGCTCACATTTCAGGCGCTCAGGGAGAAAGCAGAGCAAATTGGGTTTTCCCATCAGAACATCCGAGTTCTTCCAAAGGAGCGCTCGTTTGTGGCCTCCTGGGGCTCCTACGAAATCGTCCGAGCTGAATTGGAAGTAAGTGTGGCGGCAATTTTCACCTTCACTGCCCCCGAAACCTTCTGCTTACAGTTATCCTGCCTCACAGGAAATTTTTGGGAGATATCCCCCGGGGTATGATTACTGTAAGTCTCTTCAACAGTACGTTTTATCTGCTGCTTCTGTCGCAAGTGCTTAGAGGCTGGTTCATAGTTCCAGGGGATAAGAAGTGAATTGGATATCACAAAGTGTTGATAGCATAATTTGCCCACGCGACTTGCCATAACACAAGTGAGTTCCCGTTCATGTTCACATTAGCCTGAAGCGTGAACTCATTGTTGCCTGCCACATCTGAACCATATCTATTCCATGAAGATCTGTAGACTTTCCAAAGTAATGATCTCTGTTGGCTGTCCATTGTACTCCTGTCCAAGTCTAAATTTTATTTTATTGACGGGAGTCACATTTTTGTGTCAGTCAGGCAGACAAATGCCACTGAGAAATACACCATACCAGGGTAATATCAGATATTAGGGGTCCATTTTTTCGTGTCCCTTTCACATCCAACATATGATTTTGTTAGTTCTGAACACATTTTCTAATTTCAAAGAGTGATAAATTAATGCAAATTACCTGCAAACAACCAGTAATAGTTTGAAATCAATTCTGGTGATACATGCATTGCCATGTCAAATGACAAAGGTCCGATGCAAAAGGGACACAAAAATGTCACAGTTTTGGATCCCAAATTTCTGGAATTACCCACCACTCACGTTTGCCCCTAGGACTCATAAGTGAACTTCATGTATGGTACCGGTAGCCTTGTGCAGAATCGGTGGCTGCTCGTGACTCTGGAGTCTTGTGGGTGGAGAGGCGGCACTTTTTTGTACAGTGACTTGTTTGGGCAATATATTGCGTACATTCGCCAGTTTGTGCGGTTGTGTTGCAGGGCACGTGCCACCGAAATCTGCAGGAATGTACGGCCTTTGTGTGTATGCGCGCACCTGGCCAATATTGGCTCTCTTTCCTGCCTTGGAGGGGTTGCTTGAGCAGAGTTTATGAAGACAAGCAGTAACAAGCAGAGGAAGTTTCTGAGCAAGCACCATGCTTGCGCTCAGGTCACTTGCAACCCACTCCAGGCTTCTCTTGACCAATTATCGTTCAACTGGTCGGTAGGTGACCACGAATTTTGCCGACTGCAATCTCCAGAAAGCTGGATGAGTTGTCTTGGTTGGCCCACATGTTCCTTGCCCCGGTGACCAATAGCGAGTTGAAAAACTTGCCAAAATGTATAAACTGCAGCGCAGGAACTTTGTTCTTGAAAGGGCAAGGCAATGTCTCATTTGCAAAGGGCACTTGTATTAGAAACTCAACTTGTGTATGGGGACATTTGGTGGACGTTGAGGCAAAGACCAGCGGCATCAAGGCAATTGCCTCCGATGCCTCCAATGAAGTTCTGTTCCAAAATGTCAAGAAGAGGCACGTGCGTGACCTGCCCGGGAGTGCGCTAAGAAGTTCTTATTGCACATGTAAATGAGGAACAAATCTACGACGAACTTGTTGAGTTTCATCCTTCAGATCTTCCCGTGGGCTGCTTAAATGTAGCATAACATGTTATCTGCCCTGGGAATGTGTAAGGACAAAATTGCAATCTGAAGCCCCGGGCCTGAAGTTATCGTGAATTTTCAAAAAGACAGTTTCATTGGCCTTTTCCATGTAAAGTATTAAGTTCATAAAACTCGAAGTCAACAGCCTCCATGATGGCTTCCCGAGAATCTCCATTTTAATTCTTCTGTCATTGTCGTCACAAATTAACTCTGCTTAGTCGAGCGTCCGGTACTGCGAGGGGCCAAACCATTTTTATCTCGTTTCATTTTCCTGTCCATTTTTCTACCTCTCCAAATTGATCCATCATTCCAAATGACTCCCCCAATCTGACATGATTTCCCTGCAGTGTGTGCACGCCCGGGGCTATTCACCCATCAGGGTGCCCATGAATTTACTCTCGTATAATTCAATTGACTGTTTTCTCCTGATCAGTTAGTTGAAAGGAGCAAGGAGAAGAGAATCTGTGAGGAGATTCTAAATTGCACGTAGTTCTTCCTTTAAATTAAACTGTTCCCTCGCAGCGGCACGGCACATAATATAAAGGTTCCCCTCCGGCAGAATGCAAGTGCACAGCTTCATGCGCTAGTGCAGAACTGCTTTTGAAGTTAGTCTTCAGTGACATTTGATGGACCCTGAGGAATTCTTATCCTGTATGCACAAGACCATTTTGTATACACTCCCTGGTAAACATGTGATAGGACATTTTTATTTTATCGGCAGACGACACCCAATACGTACAAGTTTCATGGAAGAGATGGTGTAAGGGCGTCCATTGTTAATTCTGTGGTTTTCATATTGTTTTGACCTTTAAGGAGGGTCGGTCTAACGGAATAAGGAGGTTAAAGAGTTACTTCTTTGTTCCCAGATATTCTCATAATTATTTCATTTTTTTTTTTTTAAGTAGGAAATTCCAGACGGGGTTGGCGATATTAAAACAATTTTTTTTTCCGTGGTCAATATCGGTCAGTCTAACATGAGAACCATGGAATTCCTCGGCCTCTAAAGCGATGTTGGTATCAGAAGTTGGTTCTGGATGTTTCCCATCGTAGTCTTCGACAGGACTTACCTAGGGTTGGTGGCATGGTTAAAGGAACTGCTTGATGTAAGGTAGTCAATCGTTCCTTTAAATCACATTCTCCAACATTTGCCTTTGGCTAAACTGTAGAGTTCTTTCTCGTCCGGAATGAGGGGTGCAATAGACCTTTCCCATGAAATATGCAAATTAGACAGGCACATGTGTGCCACCACCACTGGTTGGCAAGCGTGTCCGTCAACATTGTTGGCAGTGCATATTCGTAGGAGAGCTGTTGTAACTGTAATCTGGCGCGTTGAAGGTCAATCAAAACTTTATTATGGCCTTTGTCCAATACCGCTGCACGCTTTTTTCAAAACTAAGTGAAGTTTTCAGTGTCCTGAGGTTGGAAAGTAACAATTCCTTGTCTTTAAGTTTGGCATTTATGTCAAACTAGTACGGAAACAGCATGCACATGTATGTGCTCATAGTTGTGCGCGAATGGAGGTTTGTATTGTTCTGTCATCAAAGCAAAGCAACTTTGCCAACCAGTGGTATATGCGCATGCACCTTTCTATTTGCATATTTCATGGGAAAGGTCCATCGTAAATGTGGCTGGGAATGGATGGTATTTACCGTTTATTTAAGAAGCTGTTTCTTTAGGTATTACAGAAGTCTGCAACGGAACTTGCCATGCTCAGTCAAACTTGTTTAGTTTCAATAACAAGAGAAAGCTTTGGACACCACCATGTAATCAGTTCTTCTTTTCTGTAAAAAAAAAAAAGCTTGGTTTGTAAAAAAAAAACATTGTGTGAAACAACAGTGCAGAGAATTAATTGGAAAAAGTCATCTTGGTATAGCATGGCCACGCTGCGTCGTCAAAGATGAACCTGCAGGACCCGATACTCAGGCGTGGCTGTGAAAAAAGTAGGATTGCTTATCAAGAGGAAAGGGTCAAGTGTTTACCTCAGTGACTAGTTAGTACCATCCTTCCTGTTCCATCCGCATCCACCATGGAATGGAATAAATATTCTAATTTAGGCCTCTGCAAGCCACGGTGACTGTTTTAAAATCTGGGACACATGCACAACTTTACCGAACAAACCCCCCCCCCCCGAAAAAAGGGAAGGGGGGATGAATTGCCACTTGGGAAGCACCTGATTACCCCCCCCCTTCCCCACTGCCCCTTGGGTAGTGGCGGAGTTGCTATATTCCAATTTAGGAAGCACCTGCTCTACCTCCCTTCCCCACTCCCCCCCTAGGGCAGTGGTGGACCTGCAAAGGGTGCCAGAGAGCTGGGGGAGACTTGGCCAGATGTGGCTATTAGGCAAAGAGCTGGTGCAATAGATCATGCCGGAAAGTCTCAGTCATTTCCCTGGAGAAGAAATACAACACGGACCTTCCTTGTTTGGAAAAAAAAAAAGTTGATACCATTTGTAGACAAGTATATCATGTGACCCCGGTGTTTGGTGGAGCCTTCTCAGCGGGGTGTATTTGCCTTGTGGCAGACAACGAGGCCAACACTTGGAGAAGACAAATTGTGGAATTTTTTCCCTGGCTAATTTCCAATTTTTTTTCCCTTCGTGAGATGAAAAATAGGCCAGCTTGTTCTGACGGCACATCAATAATAATGCCAAAAAAGGGGGGAAAATGAATGCCCGAAAACGCACCAGCCCTAGTCCCATTATGGATTATTGGGCTGCAGGGAATATTGAACCAGTTTCCGAAACTTTGAAATTGGGCTGCCGAAAAACAGGAGCAATTCTTAAATATTCATTGGAAGAAAGCTTTCACCGGTATCGAGTCCGGCTCCGAACTTGATACCAAGAGTAAAATTGTGTTCCCATCTGCCCCCAAGACACTGCTTTGAAAATACCTCGTCACTCTTGTTTGGGGGGGGAGGGGCGTGGATCCTGCACTGTCTGCACGCAACCAAAGGCCAAAGGCAAACGCACTGAGATACATAGCCGGAGAATTTCCATTAGGCATTAAAGCCCGGGTAAGTTTGTTCAGGTTTCTCAGGGAAAGGCTGATGAATATGCATGGGGATCAGACAGAGTACCCGCAGCACTCAGTGGTCAAGTGCCGGTGAGCGGTTGTGTTTTTTTCCCCCCAATCCCCAGGGTAGGTGGAACGTTGAAACTTTGACACGGATGAGTGCATTCGTTAACTCGACATCATGAGGCACGTCTAGAAGAACAGACAGCTTCAGGAGTGCGAGGGGTTGTCCAAGAGCATGTGAGGTTTTCCAAATGTCTGAGACCATCACCTTTTGCATCAGTCTGAAAAGAACTCAATTATACCAGACAGTGTGCAGAGATTTGGAAGGGAGAATTATTATATTTATTCTGCACCAGTCGCTATCTGTCAGTCAACTCCCTTTGTCTAATATTTCCTGCCATGTGAAGACGTGGCATGCTTCGGGGATTCTCAAATGTGTACGTGTTGAGGAAATTATCTTTGAAGACATTCTTTAGGCAATTTTGTGTCAAATTCCTCTGTGCTTTCTTCAAATACAACTTGACCTAAGAAAAATAAATAATATCTCAGCTGACAGTTGACCAAGACTTTAAGCTCAAAAATCTTGAAGCATCAGTAAACAGTGAAAATATGTGTTTAGCCAAAACTAAACAAAAAAAAAAATTTAGAAAAAAAATGTGTTTTAAGCTAAAATGGCGTGCATGTACAGGTACGTCAATATTTCTAGTGACTGGTACTTGGCATACATGATATGTATCTGTGCATAGGTGCATAAATGTGCCTGTCGGTATTCTCCTTTGCTTACAGCTCCCGGTGCACAATCACTTTTTTTTTCTTTTCTTTCTTTTCTTTTTGAGAGAGGAAATTATCCGCTGAAAACTTACATCCATGCACATTAAGTTGAAGCTGGTTGGTGTGATAAATTTTTCTTCCTTTCTTTTTTTTTTGTTGCTTCTGAGCCAATGTTTTTGTTACTTCGTTCCAATCTGCCAGGTGACGCTGACGCTGTCAGTCCCCTGTTGTCATAAGCAAACCAAGCAAACTCCTCAGGTTCTGTTGATACTGTTCTCCCATCACATCCGGAGGGAAAAAAAAACCCACAAACAGAAAGCCAAACTTGAGAGACATCAAACCTCATCACTTAGTATGTCATTCTCGTCCCTTCTGTCCTCCCTCCTCCACTCCAAAGATGGCTGAGCAAGACTATCCCATGCGTGACTTCAGCAGTGCGTGGATCGCCAGTGGGTGCTGACGTCCCTGAGTCACCCAACCACCCGCGCCCCACCATAGGAAAAACAAGCCTTGGAATAATAATCTCATCCTCTCCATCTCAGATGATGCGATCTTCCTGGAGACACTTATCTTAGGGGATACCCAGGGTATCCAGAATCAGTGATTGTTTGTCTTGAGCGGTCAGTTAAAGGAATGTACTTTGTGCCATACAATGCACCGCACTTTGTTTCCCTTCACTTTCCTCATCCAGTGCTGCCAAACCATTGTGTGGGAAACTATTGCCTTCGTAATACAAATTACTCAACCCATGTGAACAGTTTCAGTGTCATGAAATTTAGTCAAACAGCGGCGTCTAGAAGTTGGGCATGAATTCAGCTGAGTGTTTTAATGTACATGTAGCACAATCGAACAAGTCTCTGAAAATCCCGCATTAAGATTTTAAGAAGTTCTTCAAGTTGATAAATTCCAATAAATCATTATTTACCTCCACTTTACAAGTTTGAAAGAAAACGATTTTCTTGTTGTGGGTGCATTGTAAAAGAGTTTACTTTACACTGAAAAGACAAAAGGACTTTAAAGCAGGGAACTTTTAAAGGGAGCTTTAAAGCAGGTTTGTAAACTCCAGAATTGTGAACCAGAATACTGAGAACTTGATGATATTTCACTTCTTATGAAATTTGAGGTAAAATGTTGCTATAGCAAGGCGCTGGAGGCAAAAAATCAAAGGGCACCATATTAGTAACTAGTTGTTAATGATGATTAAATACATTTTAGAAGAAATCTGCAGTCCCCCCCCTCCCCTTGGGTGCAGAATTACAAAGGTGGCCCAGTTAGCTTGAGAAATCAAAAGGAGACCGTGATTGCCGTGCGGCAGCAGAGCGCGATCAGTGTGTGAATGGAGACAGCATGAGATGCCGGGATTTTCTTACAAGAGAGAGCGCAAGCTTTTGAGGCTTGTTACCTTATCCTCTGCGAGTCAAGAACTGCTCAGGGTTGCTGTCAATTTTTGAAGCTTTTGGCAGAATCTGTATTTCCTCCGAGAGAAGAGATGGATCTCAGGAGAAAAGGAAATCCTCCACGTTGCTGTGGGGGGGGGGGAAACACATCATCAAGAGTAACCTGGTTACTTGCGGGAAATCGATCTGTTTTTGAGGACATGATTTTAAAAAAAGTATGGATGTTTGATAATTCAGGAAAGATCTGCGATGAAATTCATTTGCCTTTAAAATGTTGGGAGTTAGAACCAGATAACATTTGAGTGGGTGGACGGATGATGAGTTAATGGTTGATGGCACATCACCAAGAGTAACCTAGTTAGTTGCAGGAAATCGATCTGTTTTTGAGGACATGATTTCAAAAAAAAAGATGCATGTTTGATAATTCAGGAAAGATCTGCGGTGAAATTCATTTGCCAATAAAAAGTTGGGGGGTTGGAGCCAGATGACATTTGAGCGGGTGGACGGATGATGAGTTAATGGTTGATGGCTGGTCAAGAGCCCCAAAACCCACCTCCCCCCTTCCTTCTTATGCAGAGCTGTGCAAGAACCTTGCCCTTCTCTTTTCATCACTTTCAAGAAACGTATAAACATTACTTGTTTTTGAACGTTCTCTTGGGGGCATTCCCCCCAGCGCATTTCACTTTCACAGCTGAGCACATCATGGGGCAGTCACTGCGCAATCTTACACAAATAAGGACCCCTCTCAGAATAATCCTCCAGTGACAAAGTGTTGGCCCATGACTTTTTTCCAGTAGACCCCTTTCTTTAATTATGCATTGTAATCAGTAACCTTTGTTATTAGAACAACCAATAATTTGTTTTTAGTAAAAAAAAAATCCTTTTTTTAGGATTCAAAGGCTCATATTAAGGACGCACTTTGACCAACTCTCGTCATCCGTCGTCATTTCTGTCTGACCAATGGCAGTTGTTTAAACATAATATTTGCAAGTTTCCAAATTTACTTAGAGAATTAAAGTATTGGGCTAAGGTGGAGTTGTCAAAGGAACAAGTTACAAAGCTGAGGGAGTATTCATCAGCATTCCATAATATGGGAATTGAATTTTGCTAGTTTTGATTTTCATCAATTTGGCTGGATCTGATATTTCATACAAAACATGATACACTCTGAGCCAATTCAATATTCCAACAGCGCATACCCAATATGAGGCTACTCCAGAACAGCAACACACTTGCGCCATCGTCTGTCCTATCAGCGCAGTCATACTCCATAGTTCCTGAAAGACCATAGCGGTTGGAACTACTGAACTGGCTCAGTGATCGAATTAAATAGCAATATTGGGTGAAAAAGACCTGTTGCGAGGTGATAAATTATGCTCTGTCTGCGACAGGGCTCAGCTGTAAGCTGCTTAAACAAAGCTGAAACGGCTTAACACGCTACTGTTCACTGCTTCAGTGCTTAATTCTCCCTCTTTCTTAATCACATCTCAAGAACCGCTGAAGTTTCAGAGAAGCGGGCCCAAACCTCAGCTGTGCATTTTGCCATTCCGACAGGTTCAGCCATTAAAATTTTATGGCATTTCTCATCTGCGCTCGCTCTCTTCAAACATATGTTACAGGAAGGCAGCAATCCATCCTGCCCCTGGACAAGTGCTTGTTAGTGACAAATAGGCCGGGTCACCCACTGTCAATTACCAAGATGCGACCAGGGAGTGGAGTGAGAGAATGGATTAAACACTGATGGAGTGGAGCAGATAACACTTGCCCCCCCCCAGAAAATCGTCCAACAAATCTCCCTCCTAATTATTTCTGGGGCCCCTGTCCGAGTAAACAAGTCCAATCTCTCATCTCCTCTGTTAGTGGATAGCCTGATTTGGGGTTTATTGATAGGCCATCAACGTGACAATATTTACCCCTGCTACAACTTGATAGCTTAATATTCCAAATCCAGCTTCTGTGAACTGAAATGAAAAATGCATCAACTCTTCAACTCCTGGCACGTATGCACTGCGTGCAGTTGAAAGACTGTGGAATGCACTCGTCTTGTTTGGTCGTACCTTTTTGACGATGAAGCTTTGACACTTTGACATTTTGGCTCGTCCTTGGATGCCTTTG
Source organism: Acanthaster planci (assembly GCF_054643075.1). Lineage (NCBI taxonomy): Eukaryota > Metazoa > Echinodermata > Asteroidea > Valvatida > Acanthasteridae > Acanthaster > Acanthaster planci. The sequence goes on along the minus strand of NC_141789.1, from coordinate 12,920,468 downwards.
GAGAAGACTTCCTCAGTGTGCATGCTCAGTTTGTTTGTTTGTTTGTTGGGGTGTTTGTTTGTTGGGGTGTTTGTTGGGGTGTTTGTTTGTTTGTTTGTTTGTTTGTTTGTTGGGTTGTTTGTTTGTTTGTTTGTTTGTTTGTTTGTTTGTTGCACACCTTAACTTGATTGTTGAGGCCTTTAGACCATTTAGGAGGGATGTGCTTACTGACAGCATCAGTGTGAATGTGGAATGACTCTGAATGAGTGATTTTCAGAGGGAAATACGGCCACTAAACCACCATGAATTCAGAGCAGCCAAAAGAATCATCCTGAACATTTATTTTTAAATGTCGTACTCTTAAATCACTTAAGTGTGAATCAGATCTGAAGTTATGAGGTTGGGCATAATATGAGGGCTGAATAAAAACATCAAGGAAGAACCTTCCACCAAAGAAAGAAAAAGAAGGACGTATATTCTTGAGGAAGCTTTTTTATTATTCATATTGCTGGAATGGTAATTCTGCGGATAACAGACAGATCTGTTAGAAAGGATTGTCATGGTTTATCATGTTCTGTCTTTTCATGGTTTATCATGTTCTGTCTTTTCATGGTTTATCATGTTCTGTCTTTTCATGGTTTATCATGTTCTGTCTTTTCATGGTTTATCATGTTCTGTCTTTTCATGGTTTATCATGTTCTGTCTTTTCATGGTTTATCATGTTCTGTCTTTTCATGGTTTATCATGTTCTGTCTTTTCATGGTTTATCATGTTCTGTCTTTTCATGGTTTATCATGTTCTGTCTTTTCATGGTTTATCATGTTCTGTCTTTTCATGGTTTATCATGTTCTGTCTTTTCATGGTTTATCATGTTCTGTCTTTTCATGGTTTATCATGTTCTGTCTTTTCATGGTTTATCATGTTCTGTCTTTTCATGGTTTATCATGTTCTGTCTTTTCATGGTTTATCATGTTCTGTCTTTTCATGGTTTATCATGTTCTGTCTTTTCATGGTTTATCATGTTCTGTCTTTTCATGGTTTATCATGTTCTGTCTTTTCATGGTTTATCATGTTCTGTCATGTGGTGGTAGTAAGCTGGGGTCTGAACTCAAGTGCTGTTTGTACTAGTACATCAAAATCATCCCTTTATCATAGAGATCTCTTTTGAAATTTGGACTTTGCAAGGATCAGGTAAAGCTATGGGGGTTGCCATGGTTACAGGCCAGTACCACTGCAACCTCCCTTCTGGGGGGGTTTGATGTGGAAATAAAACTGATTGACTCGTGTAATCACACATGAGATACATATTGTAAAGATAGGGCTTTGCTACTGGTATCTGCCTCCACAGGAGTACCCAACTCCATTATTATCTGTGAAAAACAGAATTTGAAGCCCAGTATGACATTTGCATGGAATTTCTCAGAAGAGACTCGGAATTTCCAATTATTTCCATTGGATAGATTTCTGCAAAAAGCTACAGGCCCAGTCACTATTTAGGGGGCCTCGGAAACCTGGTCTAGGCACGGCCTCTCTAACATTACTTTTCCCTGTTTCTTTTTTCGCCCTCCTTTGCAGGGTTTTGAGGAGTTACTCAGGATGGGGGTCTGGGATTTTGTCATCAACCTGAGTGGATCAGATCTGCCAATCAGGGATGTGGACGACGTGGCAGCCATGTTGGCATCGGCCAGAGGTCAGTTCTACCAGTTCATTGTGGGAATGGGGTTTTTTGAATTTTATTAAATTGAAGTGTCTGTGTTGTTGCTTGTTCTTGGCCTTAATTGGCAATTTAGTGGTTTTGAGACGTACTAAGTAAATCTGATCTATTCATCTTTCTGACTATTTTTCCATGCATAGTTTAAAATGAAAGGTCAGGTGACAGTGAAGTAACACAGTGAAAATGTAAAAGGCTTAACTTGAGTCAAAGACAGGAGAGACAACTTCTGAAGCTACATGTATTGCAGTTGAGTCTTGCACAAACCCTCTCACAGTCCCAAGTCTTGTCACAAGACCACCCACAAGTCCTTTGACAAGACCAGTCATAAGTAACAGGTGAAGAGAATGAGAATGGAATGCTTTTGTCATGCTTCATTTGCATGGCTTGTGACTTGGCATGAAACCGACCTGCAGTGGACTTGTAGGGACTCGATTCCTACACCTGGCCACTGAGCTGCGAGAGGCGAAAATACATGTAACTGAAAGAAGTGTCGTGCAGGATTAACTTCCTCTTCGTTGACCGAGTCCCTCGTGAAGTGCTCACGCTCGGAGAGTGCATTTTGTTTCCAGTCAGCCGGAAATGCCAACACCCTAGGCTGGGAGTGCATTGGAGGGTCCAAGCCCTTATCAGCGGACTCCTAATGACTCCTAATGGATTGAGTCGCGGGTAGCGTCCGATGATATCGTGGCACGGGGAGCACTTATCGGAGGGATGCTGTTGTTATCTTGATATTTCGTGGAGTGCTTCGCAGTTCAACCCTGTTTATAGTGTGGTGGATATATCGCAGTCCGGCACAGTAAACATTATCACTTCCTTGTGAGCATGTCTTGAGATGTATGGCGGAGGGAGGTTTGAGATTTGCATACATGTATTTGCCCAAAAGGAATCGGGAAGAAGTCATAGCTTGCTTCGATGGAATGTCCTGAAAGTGAACTTGAACAGTGCAGGATTAGGTCGTTGGAATGTGTTATGAATTTTCGGGCTATGCAAAGAGCAGCTGAGTACCAGTTAAGAGGAATATATAAAATGTGTGACATTCTAGCTGGTAACCCTTCTCCGCAAACCAAGTATTTCTGTGCTGTAGCTAATGGTTGGATTTAAAGAGAGAATGCGCTGGCATTAACCTCCTGTAATGTATACATATTTGAAGGGACAGCTTAGCAACCTGGATAGAATTCATGGAAATATTTCAAGAGAACCTCAGTTTCACAGGTGGAGTGTGTAGTTATTGTTCTATTTCTTTTTATTGTTTGGTTTTTTCATTGCCAAGAGCAAATTAAGCACTTCACTGGTATTTCAAAATGAAGAACACTGTGTGCCTGAAAAATCACATGTGGATGAAATTGTTTCTGGGAAAGTGAGGATATCAAATTTTTTCTCTCCATTTTCCACTGTGTGAAAACGCTGTCACTTTGATATATATGCAAACTGATCCAGTCCAAATTGGTTGGTTCACAAGTTAACCGTTTGGGTTTTTTTTTTTGGGTCTTTTGCATCTTTCCTGTTGGATATAAAAATGGTGAAGATGCCTTGCTGATTCAGTAATGGAGTATTCCCACTGTCCAGGGAATCAGTTGGAGGAAACGATTGCCTGTCCGTAGTCGCTGACATATCTGGCCTGTAACCTGCGCGCGGTCAAAATGCATCTCTATGTAAAAAACACCTCATGCATAAGTCTGGCAAATCTGCCGGATTTGTTACACGGTGAAAACTCGCCTCATACATCACGGTGACGTGGGTGTGACTGCTTGCGCGGCCTCATGATAGACACAAAAATAACTCAGAGTGCTAATGATAGACATATTTTGAATTATAACTACTGTAAGATGTATTTGCAAAATGATGGGCTATTGATGAGCAGACAGTTTTGGCAAATCATTCTGTCAGCCCGGAAATCTGTGGCTTTGTGGATTAGCACGTGTATCAAGAAAATGCGGGGTCTGAGACATACAAAGCTCTTGCGGTCCAGGCATTGACATCACAGGCAGGGCTGTTATTAAATGTGGATGACTCATGAATCGGTTCAAGTTCTTGTGTCCTCAAGCAGGACAGAAACTCCAATTTCTTTTTCAGCTCCTGTGACACAATGTATTGAGGGGGTTGCTGAAGAGAAACGTAAAGAAATTACTACCTGTAAACGTACATGTATGGATGTATATTAAACCTCTGCAAAGATGGGGCTTCTGTCAGTTATAGCACGTGCAAATTTAAACCAAACTCAAGAATATGAGAATGAGAAATTAATCGTTATGCGCATTGATTGAGTTCAGATATTTTGGCTGTTGGATAATTGCCATGTTCAAGTGTTGGAGATGGGAATATTGTCTGAGGAGGACACAGGAATGAGAGTTTTATTCTTATCTTGCTGTATTGCGCTGTATTCACTATTTTTCAGTGTGTGCATTCTCTGATAAGGCTCTCCTGTCTTACTGTTAAAAAAATAGACAGAGAGAAAGTACCGACGCCACGCGGACAGGCAGTTTGGTGTTTTGAGTGCATGTACAGTCTCATCATGAGTATCTTCAGTACAAGTACTGCATAATGATCCTTGATGTCAAGCACTACTGCTTGTACTGGGGGGGTATGTTTTATTTGCATAACAGTTGATAAAGTAAGCAGAACGACAGAAAGGGGCAAAACTGTACACAAGGGCTCTTATGCGTAATCATAAGCACTTCAGTGTAAGAACGAGAACCTTGTATTCGTACTAAGGCACGAGTACGGTTGTTGCCATGACAACTCAAATTGACCCATGGAATACGTTTAGGAGGGGATTTACTTTAAACGTTGGGACAGCACAGCAGGTGTCACTTATTACCAGCATAATGTCATCTCTTCCGCACTCAAGGCTCCAACTTCATGAGGCAGAACGGCAACTGGAACGACCGGTCGGACAAGCCCACGGACTTCACCGTCTGGTATGGCTGTGGCGGGCACGTGTACAATGTCTCCACGCGGGGGAGAAGGCCAGCATGGACTGACATGCACAGTGCTTCTCAGTGGGCCATCTTTTCAAGGTAATGAAAAGGGAGTGTTTTTGTTTGGCAGTGATAACACTTACGTCGACTGTGCAGTCACCTGGATTTTTTTTTGGAGCTAAGTTGAATATATTATTGTCATTCCTCCATGGTCAAACTGACCTATGTCGAGGGACCAGTGATTCCCACTATTTTCCCCAAATAAACAATGCTGTATTTGTTTTACGACACCTCATGAATATTCAAACAGAAATCTCACGTTACTTGTACTCACAGACGCCATTGTTGTTTCTCAGCTGCTAAAGTTCCATGTAATGATAGTGAGTGCAGATGTGCATAGAAACAGGGCTTCAGTTGTGTGGTGCTGACATTCGTTTTGGATCTTTACTTTAACGGTTATTAGGATATGACTCCAGATAGACTGGTTTCGTAAAGATTACATGACACAAACTACATATTTACGCAGCGGGTTCCAGAGGGATTTTTTTATGCTACCAGAAAAAAACTACCACACGGCAGCGAGGTGGATACTCACCACTATGACGTCACCTGGTCGCGTATCATTTCTACTTCCCAGACGCTCCGATTTGCTCATGAATATTTATGAGGTGTAGTAACATTGTATGTGAGCACAGCTCATGTACTTTTTCTCATGGTGAAGTTCTCATATTCTTTCTTATGGACTCCACTGCAGCATTGGTAAACGCTATGTTACAGAACTGCATGAATAGTGTAATGCGACAACCAGCGTTAGAAAGCATTACTGAGGTGGCACACTACTCCTTGAACAGGTGGTATGCGCGCGTTGCATGCCTCTTTGACCAATAAGGTGTCGTGAGTTGACGAAGGCGTGTGGATGTTAAGCTGAGAAATGTGCGTGTCATGGTGGTGCCACTGTAGTTATGGCATCCAATCAAATTAGTCTCTAAAGAGGTAAATAGGCTCCCACCAGGGGGAGAAAAAAAGAAAAAATCTGTTACATGTAAGTCACTTGAAATGCAGGCAGGGTTGTATGGGCTAGAGAAAGAGCATGAGAAAGATGTTCAGGTGGCTGCCGTCTCTTGGCAACCAAATGTAATGACCTGCGATCTGAATGATCAGTGCACTGTCTCTTTGTTTGTACTCGCCGTCCAGAGATTTCATCAACTTGGTGGTCAGCCATAAGCGAGGGCCCAAGATGGACAGCATCCAGTTCTTCAGCATGACCAGCATTATCCCAGACGAGTCCTTTATGGCGTCCATGCTCAAGATCTCACCTTACAGGTAAGGAAACCAAATATTAAAGCAAGAAGCTTGCTGTGCCTTACTCGAGTGAACTCAAAGGTTGCTTTATTTGTTTGAGTTTTGGTTTGCTTGTCGTTGTTGATGTTATCCAGGATTTAAATTTATTGAGTAAACGTTCTCTTGAACTCACTGTCAAGAATTGTTTGCCACATATCTGATTCGTCGCTACTTGGCCTTTACAGATCCATATTTTCTCAAGTCATAAGTCTTGTTTACATTTTGTTTTTTGAATTTGAACATTTCTTCTCCTGTCTTTGTCAACAGGGAGACGTATGTTCACTATAACCTGCATCACCTGAAGTCATTTGCTCGCAAAGACGATCGCGGTTTCTGTCGTCACACAGAAGATATTGATTTCTGTGGACAGGTGTGTGTTCATGTCATTTCATCATATTGGTTCTTGTCAAGCATGTGCATACAAATTTCATGAATAGTTATGAAGAATTGTTTTTCCCTTGTTTAATGTCTATTATTTCTTGTGCGGCCTGAGTAAAGGTTTCCAAAGAAAATGTGAACACTTGAAAAGGAAAGAAAAATGACCTTATACAAGGACACAGGGGAAGTCAGGTTGGTGTCGTGATTCTTTTCTTATATTTCACCCATGCGGCCCAGGTTTGATTCCTAGCTTGATCCATCCATGAATTGGGATTTTAGTCCCTACCTGACTCCTTGGGTTTACCCACGACGGTGTTCTGGGGTTTTCCTCCCACCTGTAAAGCTGTTTTTGCTTCTTTTTGTCTCTTCTCAAAAGATTTCTTCAGGCTTGTGAGCTACACTGCCAGGGGCACTTTCGAAGAATGCTCGGTTTCGTTACCAGAAACAAATAACCAGAAATTATAATACTTTGCTTTTGTGCCTTATTATGTGTTTTATTGTTTTCCTATGGGGATTTTACTGAAAAAAAACCCTTCGTATTCATAGGGCCCAGGGACCTTTGAGGCACAGGACATCGACACGATAGGCAACTTGGCCCACGTTCTGTTTTTCGCGCGCAAGTTTGATGCCTCCGTCAACAACCCCGTCCGGCTGTTTGCCCTGGAGCTGAGCTCGGGGAAGTACTACTCAGACCTCTTGAAGGCACACATCAGCGAGGAGTTTGTGAGGTAGGTGCCGCCCACTGGGCATGCTCAGTGGTTTATTGCCGAAGTTGTTCAAATTCAAACCAACCTTAACTCGAGTTTCTTTATGACATTCTTACACACTGTGTGCCTTGAGACATTTTGTCGGGCAGTGTGCATGAGCCAGGTTGCAACAGGCACCCCCAAGTAGTCTGTTATTAACCACTTGCGGCAGGGGTTGGTGGCACCGGACACGTATTCTTTATACGCGTGGCTGGGGTCTCCAAAATCGTACAAAGGGAACTGGACCTTGTAACAAAAGACTGTACTCGTAACAAAAGACCAGGCTGCTGGGAATTACCAACATTTTTTCATTCTCAATATTGGAGATAATCCAGCCTTGTTTTGAAACAGTATACCATAGTTTGGGCATTTAGCGCGAGTGGATTACCACCGGGGACAAAAGCGCTCCACCACCACAGCGATGAGCCACACAGTACTGCTGCACGCTAATCTGGCCCCTGTTGAAAAGAGGTCAGCAGCGCACTGTGCCAGGTTTGTGAAAAAAAGAAAATTAAGTAACAGTACACAATCTGGGCTCTTTTTACAAGGCAGCAGGCCTGGCTGAAATACTCCAGCTTCAATAGATGTTGTCTGTCAGAGTAGAGTAGAAACCAGTGTGGGTGTAAGTGTCCAGTAAATGAACATATGAATTTTTAAAGAATTTTGAAAACAGATAAAAATGAAAATTATCCCATCCCAGTATCATCAACATTCATAAAAGCCCCCGGTGCGAAGTGGTTAACGGTAAATTTCATTACATTGTTTTGATTCAGCAATATTTCTACAAACAGACACACAATGCCACGTAACTAAACACACATGCTTTTTTGTATTCACTTGATACACGGTCTATTGTGTATGGGGATTCTTGTGATTCTGTGGACAGTGTTAAAGTCATATCAGTGTGTTTGATAATCCTTTCCTGTGTGCAAATTATTGTCACATGTAAAAGAAATCTTTCAAGAGCCTTGTGGAGAGGGTTCGTCGTCTCTGTCTGTTGGCCAGTGAGGAAGAAATGAAAAAAAAATTGAAGCATGTGCATGCTCAGGCCACAGCGGCCCACTACAATTAACGACAGCAGCTGTGAGGCAGGTGTACAGCTCATTCCTGTTATGTTTTGAAAAGAACCTCGCCCCAGTGGGGGACTTTTTTTTCCCGTCGAGTTGCTTTCCTTTTTTGTACTGGCACGTTTAGAGAAGTTGGCCTCCAGTGAGCTGCTTGACTGGTTTGGGTTAAAAAATCGAATCCAACTCCATCTGCCAAACACTGTTTGAAAGGTTTGAGAAAAGATGTTACGGAGATGCTATAGTGCAACTATGTCCTCGTTGAAATTTTTTTCTTTTCAATTTGTGCATTCTTCAGAACTAATTCCCCTGTAGATTTCATCATTGATTTCAGAATGGGTGGTTTTTTGGTGTATGGTTCATGTAAATTCTATCCCTAGGTGTTGCCTTTCACAAATATTAAAGCCTTGTGTGCCTTATGCTCTATGGCAACCTGTGAAAAGGGGGGAAAAATTCATGATTTCCACTGGGATGGGAGTTGAATCCACAACTGTTATCCCGTTTGGACGTCTTACCACTTGACCGACAAACCTTGCCTTGGTCTGTTGGTCAGATTGAAACCACTTTAACAGTGGGCTTCATACTCATAACAGCCAGTGTTAGTTACAAAAAATGGTTTAGCAGAAAGAAAGAATCCCTTTGAAAAAGATAATTTTCCCTGGTTATGCCAAGAGTCATTGATTACTGTTTCAGTGTGTTACCGTGTTTGGTGAAGCAGAACGCTGCTGCCTACGCATTGGAGCTTGTGCTCCTGTGCCGTAAACAGCGGCTTATACTGGTCACGCATATACCCCCCCTGGAAGCGATGAGACATCTGTAACCTGGCAGTGAACATGTTTTCTGTTTCACCCGGGGGATAATTAATCCGTTAAGCGCATTGAGATCTAGGGTCATGCACTTGGCATTTGATTAGACATGAGGCCGGATTCGCCACTGTTGGCAAACAATGTTCCAGTGAGTGCATTGTTGTGTGCTGATCCAGAGTGGATCCTTCAACCATCTGTCACCCTCAGGGTCTTTCTAGAATTGCTTTTAAAGAAATAATCCTCCAAAAATGTTGGTGAAGTCAGTTCTTTTAAAATTAAAAGTAATGAAGTGCAATGGAGATCATCTTTGGCCTGTGGACTCGTAGGAAGAGAGCTTTCTCTTTTTTTAAATTGTATCTCAAAGCTTAAGAAAATAACCAAGGTTACCAAGAGTTACAAATAATTATGCAGTGAAACCAATATGAAAAAAGCGTAATGTCAGCGTTGCATGTCATGCTTGACTACTACCAGAAATTAATATTGGGGTGTTGCATACTTTTGGGGGGTTCCAACAGGCAGTTGGTGAATCTGGCCCTGCAGTCAGAGTACGGCGCCCTCTACACCTCAGAGGTGGAGGTGGAGGAGATCCGAAAGTTGCGTATCATCCCTCAGGTCCTACCGTTAGACCCCTGCTGCCGTCCCGTTTACAACACCAAGAATCGGCTGGTCAAGGACCTACGCTACTGGATCGACTTCTCCCTGGTTGGTATTAAAAAAAAAATCCCAAAATCCTTCCACACCCCACTATATCTCTCAGTGGCCCCACCCCCCTGCCGTTTCCCTCCCAGTTGCCATTAAGTCACCCTCAGTTATGAAGCTCTAGATTTCCTTTCCACCCATAAACCGCCCTATTCCCAAAGTACCCATTTACGTCAGAGTGTAAAGCGCGGACCAGGAATAATTTACATTTCTTGTTATTTTTACTACCTCTGCGACGTGTTTTCTCTGTGCATGGCTTTCTGAGAGCGCTTGACATGGATTTGCTATTCACTGTCTGAAGGTGATGCAGAGCCGACTGGCACTTCTCATTTATTTGCCTGTTTTTTTTTTTTTTTCGTTTAAGCGTCATTTAACACCGGTAGCAAATTAAGGCGAACCACTTGTGGAACAGCTGTAGGCCTACTCGGCAAGCAGAATTCTTGCACAGTGAAAGCACGATGTTCACCGGAGTCTCTTTTATTTGGGGAGGAGTCTTGGGGTTTATTCAGGGTGGGATAGTGGGGAAATAGTGCCCTCATCTCTCCTGATCCAGTTTTCTCACACAATGGTCCCCGGAATGACAGAATTTATCAGCTACTGTTGGGTTTACCCCTGAAATCACAGAGAACTCTCGACGATTTTGAACCCAGTCGGCCAGGATTCTACAGCATAACTGTTCAAGAATCAGCTATTGAATATTGGATGACTTTTTTTGAATTTCCTTCAAGACCACGGCCATATCTGATTCGCACAGGGATTATTTTCAGTTTCCCCCACGTATGCCTGGGCGTGCCTTTGCTGTCTCCCGAGCCCAAATGAGCATTCCCGTCTGAGTGGGTCATCAGTGCGACTCCTAGCCTGTTTGTTGAGATTGAGAGGCATATCGAAATCCCTGCACTCCAAAAGACAAACACAATAATTGCATGCCCTTTCAAAATCCAACGAAGCCCGGAACAGAAGACAATCAAGTGATATTTGCATTTGTGGAGGGGCGACTGAAGTCATATTTGCCATCGGGACTGTTTTGCAAAGAGCTGCATTTTTTCTTTAAACAAGTCCTGGCGCCTGATTAACATGAGTGTCAATACGGCAAGTTTGAGCCGAGATTTCAAAACTTCATTTTTGTTATTCCATGATCTTTTATTCAAAATGGACTCATACATGTTGCAATTCTTTTCAAAAAGAATTATCATACGCTGAAATTATTAAAGGGCCTTCACACTGAAGAAGTTTGTTATATTATCATTCGACATCTAGTGGCCCATTGTTCATCTTTATGTGTGCTGTTACAGTGCTTAATATTTAAAGTAAAAAAAAAATGCAATGGCTAATAACCAAGAGTTGTCATTTCTCGGTTGCTTGTGTTTGCTTCTTCAGGTGGAAATTAAAACTGGTGAGAGAAGAGTTCTGAGAGCTTCATTTGTAAGTAAAGTCTATCTTTGTTCCCCAAATCCTCTGTCAATCGAAAATCTGAAAGAGTATACTTTTCAAATTTCACATTGACAGGTAGACAGCAACGTGTAGGATGCATCTCATACATGACATTAAGATGCATTGATGTGATGTAAATATATATTTGAGTTCAGGAACTGTAAAAGTTGGAGCCTTATTAGTTATAAACATGAATTTATTTTCAAATCATAGAATTTTTTTGCTCATGAATTGCACAGGTTCCACAGAGTCGAACTCAGTGTTTCAGCCGAGGTCACATCAAAGGATTATATCTGACGACGAAACAGGGCGAATCGGGGTAAGGATAAACTTAACGGAGTCTTCAGCAACGACGTCACTTGGCAACCTCCTATCTCTGTTACAAAATCCACACGCCCACAGCAGTGAAAAAGGGGTTGTTTTATTGTTCCATTGAAGAAAGTTTGTGCTCTGTCTGATAGGAAAACGCAAGTGAAAGGAGGGCTCGCTCAACCCACGGAGGAGGCAGGCAGTGCTTCGCTCTACATGGCTTCATTCATTAATATTAACGAGAAGATCATGCAGGCACCAGCGTGCAACGAGGTGGAAGGTCTTCCGGGTAAGGCTTTGTGTGACGGGTGGTCGCGTGGCTCACCGGATGGATTTGGTTTGAGGGCCTGAAAGGCTTTGCCACCGAAGACAGATTCGCAGAGGGAAGACAGGAGTTGTCCTGTCCCCGAGGGTCCTTCTTTGAAACTGCTCCTCGAAAATAAGCACAGACGGCTTAGTGTGTGGGAGGGTGTTATAGCAGAGTAAGAAAGGAAAAGCACAGTACTTTGGCCCAGGAGGGAAAGCAGTTAATGACCGGATGTACTTGTGTGTGTAGGGAAGGGAGGGGCTAGATTACTGATTGTAGGAGGCAAGCCGTGTTGACCAGCTGGCTTAAGCACAAGCCAAGCTGGCCAGACAGCCATGGCCGACTAGCCAGCTTGGCTTGGTTCTGAGTCTCTGGCTGTGTCCAAAACGGGCTTCCAGAGCTATGGCTAGGTCTGTTGTCTACACATCTCTACGCATTTCCAATGGAGCAAAGACCTAGACTTAGCTCTAGACAAGAGATTCGGATGCAGCCTCCAAGTATGTTATCGCAGGTATCATTTTTCTTTACGATGTAGAGAAAAAAAACCTGGTTGTGTTTTACGTGAATCTAGAAAACAGCAGCTTCTTTAAGCCTCACTTTCTACTCTGTGCATGAATGTCATTTGTTAAACTTGTGCAGACCCGTCAATTTTTTGGTTGAGTGATAATTGAAAAGTAGGGTGAAAAGGAGACTTGAAAAAATGGAAATACGATGTAATGGGCATATCTCATGAGCTTGCACATTTGATTGGCCGAACAGATGACAGTTTTGAGGGTCGCTCCCCGGACAGCTTCTCCTATGCCTCGTTCCCTTTCAACACCGATTCCAAGAAGCTACACTTCAACGCTAGCCTGGTGGACCCGCAGGGGGAGATCAAGTGCTTGGTAGAGGTCATCATCACTTGGAAGACACCCCACGCCTCTGTACAGAAGGTAGGACCAATTTGCAGCCCCTGGGGCCTCTGGACCCTTGGCTAGTATTGTTGTCTGGTACTCCATTCATACTCATTGGTGCTTCACAAGTACTCACAAGCATCCCAGTATCAAAGCTATAAGTTATTCACTTGAACTGGGCCAGTATCGTGGTCAAGGACTTCACTAGTACTCGACTAGTACTTGTTGGTGTTCCATGAGTATTTACTAGCACCTCTTTCTAAAAGGCAAAAGCTATTCACGTAAACCGGGCTTGTAATGCAGTTGACTGCTTCACTTGTACTTAAATAGTATTTATGGGTGCTGCACCAGTGTCTTGGCCTGTCACACAACTTGACGCACTGTTTGCATGTGTGTGTACAGGTGCCCAGATGTTGTGTGACTCATGTGTAACCTCAGGGACTGCTTGGGCAAATACCTTCATGGGTGTGAAAAACTGGAGTTTCTTGAAAGATGCTCGGGCACTGTTAGCCTTTCCTTTGTTCTTTGCTTATGGCAAGCCATTTAATTTTGTGTTCATTTCAACAAAAACTTATATGCACTCAGCTTCATGTGCAGGCATGTGATGCGGCTTCCACACATTGTGTCTTTCATATCCAAAAAAAAGATGGTAGTAAGTTTCGGCCCATCATTTTTGCTAATTTCTTTTTAGTTTAAACACCCCACCGGCACTTCCATCTTTTGTATTTTGTTGTCCAATGTGAAAAATGGGAATTCTAACCTTTAGTTCGTTTTTTTTAGTCTGACACTGTGCGGTACATGAACACTCTGAACTGTGGTCCAATGGAGCCGGGCCTGTGGACACTGGTACTGTTTCAGAGAGGAGTCAAAGAACCGTTCCCTTACACAGTTCAGATCTTCCTGACGGAGCCCAAGACACAGGGATGGATGGATTTCAAGAAAAAGGATACCACAAGAGGTAATATTTGTTTGATTTGGCTAGCATTTGTCAGAACAGTGAAATACCTTGTTTCTGTTTTGTTGTGTTTGATTTGGAATTAAATTCATTACGGTGGTACTCTTGAAGGGGCACTGTAAATGTTGAAATGTAGCTTGGAACAAATATGGAGATGAAAAAGAAGGGAAAAGTAAAATGTGTACAAATTCTGACCAATTTTGTTTTTTAGTCAATGTGGAAAAGGAAGTATCACTAAATATTGAAAAGAAATGAGACAAAAATGTCATAGTTTCTCAGGTTTCTTTTTTCTGTCATTCACAAAGAACTGAAGCCTTAGTTGCTGGCTTTAAAAGGAACGGAGATAAGCAAGTTTTTCATTGAACTTTGTATTTGCTGCGTCTGGCTTTAAGTCTCTTTTGAAAAAAAATAAATTTGAAAAGCAGGATTCAATTTAAAATTCTTTTTTGTAAAATTTTTTAATGAAAGATGAGCTTCACGGAATCTGGATGACAGAAGACATACGAGAACTGAGCGAGGCAGAAATCAAGCAGGGTGATTACGCTATGCAGAAAGTAATCGCGGACAGCGAGGAAAGGGGCGAGGGTATCATCGTGAACCATGCCAACAGCGACCCGGGTGCCGTGGACGGACGCTTTGACCGGTTCGGACACGAGGCCGACTACGACAAAGCCCAAGGAGAGGGCAACTCCTTGGACCGGTCGCGCCTGCAGCAGCATGCCAAGCAGCGACCCCGTGAGGGAGACGACAGCGAGGACCGAGCTGCCGATGAGGGGGCCGAGTACCAGGAGCGGGTCTTTGCCGCCCCTGACGACGAGCTTGACGTTCCCCGGGGCGTGCATCGGCGGCATGGCCACCTGGACGGGCTGAAGGCACCCCCGCAGGAGGGGCAGAACCCTGATAAAGACCCCATCCCAAACAGGGCAAGGGGAGAGGCTGCTGAGCCCCGCGTGGACCCTCAGCCATTTCCCAAGAAACCGATCCGATCTGTGGATGGTAAAGACATTCTGGGGCGGCATTTGAAAAACGACCCGGGGCTTCTGCAGATCAAACAAGTGGATGCCATTCCAATTTTTAAGTAAGTGGCACCGCGAGTTCCACCACAGTGCTGCGGCATAGATGCCAAGTACCCATGGACCTTTTGCTGGTGTTACAAGGGTGTGGAAAATAAAGTGTTTGAATATACTTTGCATCTGTCCAGCCATGGGCATTACAGAGAATTGATCAGTTTCCAAAGTTCATGAAGCCATCTGATACGACTGTGTAGGCTTATTGGGGTGCTGAGACAGACCCAGGAACAAAGTAGCCGACATGTGATATAAAACTGTTTCCAACATGCTCTTGGAACCTGGATTTCCCCCCAACTCATTTTCCTTTGAGCCCTTTTCGAATCCTCCAAATTCTTCACTGTGCAGGAATCCAGTGTTTACTTTCAAAGGGCATCCATCCACATGAAGACGGGCCAGTCTGAATCTTCCTGAATCCTGCAAAATCATTAAAACCCTCCTCATAGACTTTCTAGGACCTGCCTTAGCCACGAAGCAGAAGAAACAATTTTTGAAAACATAATTGGCCAGTGGCAGTCACTTATATACCGTCACATCTGAAGCACAATCCTAACAGCTGTAGACAACCCTTGCCCAAATCCTCTCACATTCTGTGTTGCCTTGTGTTTGTTTTTCTCAATGTTACGTGTCCCCGCCTGAGATAACATTGTTCCATCTTTTCATTTTTTTTCCCCCGCATGTCTTGTACACCACCTTCATTTCAGCTTGTACGGTTTCCTCAGGTAGTGTGGTAACAATTCCTGGTTTTCCTGGCTTATACTGCTAGAATGGGAATACTGCTTGCTGAATGCATGCTGGGAATGCTTTTGTCTTGGGCATTTAGCCCACCTTTGACCCAACCTGACAGGACCCATTTCCCGTTCAACCATTATCCATGTCCCCCCCCCCACCTCGTTCCTAACCATTAGCAACCCCACCCTTCCCGACCCCACCTCACACCCATCTTGCCCCACTCGGCAATTTTTATCCAACCAAAAGTTTTAATAAGTATATTTAAGTGGAAATGTTTTTTAAAAATCCAAACTTTCTGAAATCCGTGTTTGAACTAAGCTTTCTGAAATCCGTGCTTGAACTGAGCCTAAAACTTCTTCTTGAAGCAACATTCCAATAGAGTACCGAAGTGTGACGTCACTGTGAACCAGAAAGTGCAGTGCAAACGAATGGAGTACGCGCGCGTGTTGGTTCACGCGCTGGTTCTCGCGCTGATGCCTTTTACACATTAATTGTGCATGTGAAGTATTCACTTCGGTACTCTATAGGGCATCTCTTGCATTTAATTGTTTTTCAGTCTGTTACTTTATGACAATAAAAAGTCACTTTTTTTTGGAGTGATCCCGTATTTTCGTTTTTCCAGGTTTTTAGTATGCCTTAGTTGAGCATCTTGACTCCATGCATGATCTCAGGCCATGAGGCACATACATACAATGCGGCATGGAACTTCCTCATGGATTAAACATGTTCCATACAATGCAGCATGGAACTTGCTCACAGATTCCAACATGGTCCATACAATCGGCATGGAATGTGCTCACAGATTCAAATAGCCCTCTCTGTTTTGGCCCTATCGATTTTGTTTTCCACAGGCTTTTTACCAGCACTGTACATTAACCACTAGCTGCCGGGTGGCTTGAAAAAATGCAGTGCACATAGTCAGGACTTTTTCAAGATTTTCAGTTGTCAGCATTCTTCAAAAATTCATCATTTCAATGAATGGACGTTTACACCCACACTGTTACTGTCTGGTGGCCACTGTAGTCTGACAGACAAACCTTGTAAAAAGAGCCTAGATTGTGCGGTTTTATGTAACTTTCTTTTGTTCACGAACCTGGCACAGTGCGCTGGTGACCTCTTTTCATATGGGGCCAGATTAGCGTGTAGTGGTGCTGTGTGGCTCATAGCTGTGGTGGTGGAGCGCTTTTGTTCCCGATGGTAATCCGCTCGCACTAAATGCCCCAAACAGTGGTATACTGTTTCAAAACAAGGCTTGATTATCTCTACTATTGAGAGTAAAAAAATCTCGAGTATGGTGTTTTGTTACAAGGCCCAGTTCCCTTTGTCCGATTTCGGAGACCCCAGCCACGCATATAAACACAAGGTGCCTGAAACCGGGCTACCTGGCAGGAAGTGGTTAAATCTGTCGAGCATGATTGCATGTACGTAGCTTTTACAGGTATATGCAACTTTTCTTCAGATCTGCCGATTTCCTCATTGCTCACTTCTCAAGTATGCCATGACAAATGTATAAAACACTTATAAAATATAAATTAGGAAATATATAAAAAATCTTGCTCAGTTGGAGAATTCCTCTGAACTTCCAGTCTCTTGCCTGTTTGTAACCTGTGCGGGCTTTCTAAAAATTGATTTGCGAAAAGCTGACGCTGTGCGATAAAACTGCTTGCTCTTCAACGTTTTAATTTGGAATAACAGCCAATAAGTAATGTGATTTTTCTTTGTTGTTTTCCTTGTCGTTTCCAGAAAGCAGTCTCCAGCTGTAACGTTTTTGGAGTTTATAGTTATATCAGCCTTAATATTTGTTTTTATAAAAGGGTGAGTATTAGAAGGCTTAAGGACATGGGTTGAAATTTCTGTAATCGGTGTACAATTTACTTCTCTTCGGAATCCAATCCAAATTCATTAAGGGCAGAAAATGTTTTCATTTTTCATTGAAATCCATTTCAAAAAGCTGGGAAACGCAAGAGACCTATATTTTAATCGTGCCAATGTCTGCCGCTGGGCTCTCGTCCCGGGCAGGGTGTCATCTCGGCTTCAGGGACTATGGCTCACCTAAATTGTCAGCAGGCATGGCAATCCTGTGGGGGTGTACATGTAAATGTGGCCTGGTTGACACTTCTGAGGTTAAAGAACACGTGGAATAGTGTATGGAAACCAGCTACATGTTCCCACCACAGTACTCATGTCTTTCCTCTTCTCTCTGCCCCTCCCCTTCCCCATCCGTGCAGGGTTTTAGTACCACTCCACATCGTCAAACGAGGCAGTGGGGGCATCAAGTCCTTCGGCACATTCCTGGTAGTCATCACATTAATCCAATTTATCATCTACCTTATCTTCACCATGACGGAGGCCAGCTAGTACACCGTGACGCTTCGCCTGTGACCTTTGACCCATCCCCGATCTCTTAACCTACCAGTCACAGTTTGCAGCTTGGGCATCAAGGAACCTTGATTCCTTCTCCCAAGGGGGTTGTTTTCAATAGTGTGAATGACCCCTGACCCTTGACTTATAGCATCTGAGTCTAGTAATCCGGTCAGCGTTATCGCCTGTCTTTTTGTACATCACTGTTTGTACTTGGACAGATTTACATTGTATTTTTGTATCAAAGACAGCAGAATGATCTTAAGCACAATTTTCCACTTTTCCATTTCACTGTTTGTTTGTTTGTTTGCTTGTTTGTTTGTTTGTCCTGAGACTGCTTACTAAAAGTGCACTGCTTCATTTCCAATTTAGAACAGTCCGTTAATAGTAATATAAACAATGCATACATAATTAGTTTTGGGATTCACCTGCAGGTTTTTCCTTTACATATTGATCAAAGATCAATTTTTGGGGAGTATGCAAATTGGGTTTTTTTTAATTGTGAAAAGAAAAAGTATGCTTGAAGTGTGGATGAATTCAGAGTGTGATGTTAGGCATACTTTGAATTGTACGTACTAAACCTGAAGGAGCAGATTGCTTTTTCGGGTCAAAGCACTGGCACATAGTTTGATTGCCTGCCAATGCAAAACTTCCCAGGACAGTTGGTAACCAAATCATGCTGTAATTAAATCATTATTGTGAGTATTAACTGTTGAATTGAAAAAATTGGCACTCTCATTGTGAATTCTTATGCAAAGATTTTTGTTGCGATTTTATTTTGGTCATTTATGCATATCGTAACCCACCAAAGTTTGTTGTATTTTTAAATTAAGATTAAGAGCCAGTGGGTCTGTCTTCTGTCTGTCAGCGAGCTTTTTTTCCTGTTTTTTTTTCTTTTTCAGTGAAGCGTGGAGAAAAGCATTTTAGTAAAAGTAGCTGTCGATTTAAAAGAAAAAATTGTACATAAATATTGTGCCAAAAATACATCTGTACAGATTTGTCATATTTTATAATGTAAGCATGACATCTTTGACAGGAATGAAGTGCTGTCATTCCTTTAAAAGAAAGGCCAGTTTGAGGAGAATTGGGCAAGAGTGGCACTCGACCCCCTTGCTTCTGGTGACGGCTACATCCCAGTGTTATGGCTGCTGCTGTGGCTGCAGCGACTTCCCTTAGGGATGCCTGTTATTCCCAGCCAAAGCCAGTTGATTTTGACAAAGCCCAAATACTTTTTTGAGATTAACCACTTAATACCAGGTGGAATTTGCACATCCGGGATGAGTTCCCGGGCGATTTTCAAAATTTTCCGTTTTCAAAATTCTTCACAAATTTATAACTTAATTTACTGAACATTTACACCCACACGAATGACTGTTTGGTTGCTACTCTAATCTGACAGGCAACCTCCCTTGATGCCTGGGTATTGCAGCCAGGCCTCCCACCCAATAGAGATTGTGCGGTGTTGCCTAATTTCCTTTGTTCCTGAAATTGGCCCAGTGCATTGCTGAATGGCAGTGGTGTCATTTCAAATGCAGCCAGATCAGTGTGCAGCAGTACTGTATAGCTTATTGTTGGAGCGTTTTTGCCCCCACTGATAATCTGCTGGCATTGAATGCCACAAACAGTGGTATACTGTTTCAAAACAATGACGAATTACTTTCACTAATGCCAACTGAAAAATGATGGCAATTCCCAGCAGTTCGGTCATTTGTTCCAAGTGTGGTCTTTTGTCATAAGGCCAAGCTCCTTTGTCCAATTTCCATTACCCCAGCTATGCGTACATACCTGAGGTACCCGGTACCGGGAACTGCGAAGGCAAGTGGTTAAGTCCATGCTTCTTAGAGCCAATATAGGTGAAATCCCCCATTCACTTTGTGGCCCACTCTGCTTGTGAAATGTACAGTAGAGCCTTTTGTTTAGTGCAACTGACCTCACATCAAATTTTCAGAGTAGTTTTGCCTTTATTTTTGGCCACTGGATCATTCTACTTAATGACAGTTCATTATTTTGTGGCCGATTGAGTAGTGGTTACTCTTGTTTGTAGGGAAGTAGGGAGTATGCGGCTTGAAACACATCCCACCAATTTGAGGTTGCGAAGTACGTGACATTATCGAAAATGACTGATGCCAGTATTGAATAAAATTGAAAGTAGATTCAAAATGAAGTAATCAACAAAAAGCATACCATCTTAGTGCAAGTCACCGAATGCGGACTTCTTCATATAGTTTTCATTTTGTCAGGAACTGTTCCATTTTTTTTTATTTTGTTGATTTTGCATTTGCATATTGTGCTGAGTAAGTGATGCCAATGATGTTTAAGTTTAGGGGTTTACCAGAATATATTTCAATTGCGCACTGTTGAAGAATCGAGCCCAACGAATCCCTGAATTTTATTATCTCACCGTTGAAGTTTTATTGTAGCGTTCACTCTTGCCCTGATGTAATGTGGGGTTTTTTTTTAGAATTGTTGCTGAGATTTTGATAAACAATCATAATTTTCAGCCCACGTCCCCAAGTTGAATATCGACATAGCTGAAACAGCATCATTTTGAAATAGAATGGTACCTGTGAATTGGCAACATTTGTTAAAATCTCTTGAGTTTTTTACATGAGCAGGGGGTTCAAATTGGACAACCCATTCTATCTCCCCCTCCCCCCCCCCCGAAAGTCAAGCCAAATGCAAAACAGCATTGCTCTTCTAAAGGCTTCAGCTGTTTGTTTTGGGTCAGGCAGCCAGCCTGTAAGCACCAGCTGTGGAATGACTGCTTTGGACAAAGGCTTACTATACAGGGGTGAGATTTCTCAGCTTTTTAGCTGATTTCAGCCTTTTTTGTTTTGGATTTCTTTTTTTTTCCTCACTGGCTGTGTACAAAAGTATAGGAGATTTTCACAGTTCAGCTTCTCTATGCCTTTTTTTTTCACCTGTTTTCAGCTATTTTTATCATGGGTCAATCTCACCCCTGACTGTTGGAAATTTAAGTATATCCACCCTTCCACAAAAGTTACCCACAAGATTTTAGAATTACCAATTGGTGCCCTGTGAAAACACAAAGCCCACCACCACCACCACACATTGCTGCTGAGACCATCGCATAAAGATGGTCTTTATTCCAATCGTGATATTCATGAGAAAATTAAGGATGGTGCTTTTATTTTCTTTCCTGAGTCATTTTTTTTTGCAAATGTGCAATACATTCTGCCATCAGTGGTGGAGCTAGCATTACAACGAAACGTGAAGCAGAGCTTGTATTTTCAGATGTCTTTTTTTAAAGTAAGTTTTGACAAAAGTAGTATTAAAAACCATAACAATGCCTTGAGAGTTGCATTATGTGATTTGTAACGATGACTTGCTGTAATTTAGTGAGTATTTTTAGTACATATCCTTATTTTGTTAAAATGATCATGAATGACAGGAACGGGGTAGGGTAAGGTGACCAGGACACATTACTTAAATATCAGTTTAACCCTCCTATGCTAAGATGCATTCTTGACACAGTTGTCATATCAGTCAAATTTTCCATATGTGTCTGTGTACTGGGGGAAATCAATTGGAAGGCATTTTTGACTGTTTTTGACGGTTAAAACAGAAGGAGGGTTTAAAGGTGAAAAAAAATGCAAGGCAAAGAGACATCATGGAGGTCATTAATAACGTATTTATGGACAGAGTTCCATCGCTGATCTCAAAATGTTGGCCTGTCCACATCTTTTTATCATTCCTTAATGTGGACAGAATGACTGTACTTGCAGAAAAAAAAAGTTTGTCACTGCAGTACCCGTGCAGTCACTTTTGAGAATGACGATTTGTTTCTCCCTTCTCCAATTTTAATGATACAGACTGTTGTAAGTAGTAATTCACTGAGCAGGTTTTAAAGTGTTTTTTACTAATGTGCATACCTATAAAGATATTGTGATTAAAGATTTATAACTCCCCCCCCAAAAAAAAAACTGCCCCCTCCCATATAACAGCTAGACCCAGCTACAGTTGAGAGTTTTAATCATATACTTTTATCAGCTTTAGCAGTGTTGTAGTCGAGTACTTTTTCTAGTACCGAGGCCCCCTGCCAAGTATTGAACTGGGTAAGAGGGAATAAAGCTTTCTGCAGATCAGGCCACAAATGTGAGACTTCAGACACTCCCGGTTTTGTAAAATTTGAGTTTTAAGGAGAAATGTACTTGGAAAGTTCTCGGCCAAGTACTTGAGTACTTTAGTCCCCTAAACTGGATTTTTTTTTTACAGTGATAGTTTGAAGTCATTTAACTTTATCTTACCTTTATGCATGTACCATCAAGTCCTCATGTACTTCAGCTTTGTTCTCGTGAAATATTTGGCAGAGAACTTGGTACTTGGTAGTACTCGACTACAACACTGGTTTTTAATAACACTATGTTAAATATATTTTTGTGAATCTGTGACAGGACCCTTGAGAGCAGTTAAATGGGAGAGAAGCTCTATTAAAGAATATTGTGTCAAATATGGTGATCCTTCATTGTGTTGATGACTACCAAAGGTTTTATTTATTGCATTTTTTCAGTTAATGATTTCGAGCAATTGGTTGATTTATCATTTGTGGTCGTTCAGATGTAGGAATTTCACATTGTTTTCTTTTGAATTGAATCAATTTGTTTTTGAAGGGGCCCCATATAAAAAAATGAAAAGAGCATTAATAAATGATTTCCAAAGCATGTGAGAAAACTGCATGATCGTTATTTGTTGGTATTGAATTTCAACTGACCATATCATACTTTGTTTCTAGTCTGCTTATTCATCACTTCATCTTCCACTTTTTGACCTCTGAAGTGGCAGTGCACTCTGGTTGAGGGCGGTATCCATTATGCAAAGATGCATTTATTTCTGCGCTTAGGCCATAAATGAATAAATACCACAAGGTTATAGTCCTACCAGATTTTCATGTCTGTAAAACCCTGTTCAGTGAAGCCCTGCCTTTGTTCAGTGCTGGCCGAGATCGTTTTTATAGGCCACATTTTTGGGGCAAAATGTAATAAAAACATAAGGCTATAGCCTTGCAAAAAATTATCCAGGAAAAACTTTTCCCTCTATCCTGCCGGTTTTCCTTATTGCAGAGTACAATTCTTGACCTGCCAGATGTTTAAGAAATAAGATGCATGTGTACCGGCATTCTGTGGCTATCAAATAGAACTGATGACCATAACTGAAGTCTTGGTGATTATGACTGGAGACCAAGGCTATAGCCACGGTTAGACTAAAAATGAAGAATAGGGTTTTAGCAGTGATTATTGATACATTTGATTACCAAAGCCACCAACTTTAATAAATAGCAAGGCTACAGCCTTGACTAAATTTGAAGAACAAGGATATAGCCTTGGCTTTTCTAAACATTTTATTTCACCATCTTCATGTAACTTTGATAAGCCGTCTCAGCTTTGCATGTTTACCATTGAACTTGGACCTTCTGGACTCAAACTCGAACAATGAGAACTTGGCTACCAGGACTTGGCCCAAGCCCCCTCCCTGATTTCTAATTTTATTTTACCGCATAAGGCTGGTGGTCTACATGTATGCGTTTGTATGTCTGTGGTGCCGTGGCATGCGCAAAATGGGAAAAAAGGACACGACAAGGTTTGGAACCCTCCTTGGTATGTTTGTAGGCTAATTGTCCAAATACAAAAGGATTTGCATGGAATCATTCAAATCAATTCTGTTCATGGAATTTTGAAAGTTTCCATGATTGACTTAGTAGTTTACAGTTTAATGAGTTGAAGTTTGTACTGTAATGTGACATGTTTCTCACAGCAGACTGCCGGCGGAAAGTCATTAAGTCTGTCACGTGTCTGTGCTGGGTCCGATGTCCACAAGACGTCAGACCCCTCAGTTCTGGGGGTAGATAAGTTACATAAATTCCACTTTTTTCAATCCAATTTTCCCTTAAGAATGAGAGCAACCATTAAGCTTGAGGTAACCAGTCTAAAGGAGGTTTTTACACCAAAAATCACAGAGGGTTTCCTCATCATTCTGCGTTTTCTTCTCAACGACTGCACTGTACCCTACATCTTGTGTGCATCACACAGTGCACATGCAGCGACAGCCAGGAGCCAGCATAGCCAAGCTAGTTCCGCAAGTCATTTCGACTATTTCAGGAGGTAGCATTGTTTAACTATAACCTGTGACAGCTAGCACAGCACTTGGCCCGATGGTATCAATCCAGTCACGCAGCTCAGAGGCCACTCGTGCAATAACAAGATTCCACCCCCTCCTCAATATATGAACAAACTGACCTTGCTAAATTGGCCATTGGCCCGTGCATGTGCACTGTGCCTGTGATGCACACAGATTGTTCAGTACAATGTGATTGTTGGGAGGAAAACCGTACGTTAACACCAAGAGTCAGTGATGACATCGGTATTTTATCTCCTGTTTGTTCTTCTCAAGAACTGGGCTCAAGAGAGACTCAAGTTCCAGTGAGGAGTCAAGTGACAGCCACTCTGACAGTGATGAGGAGCAAGAACAGTGGATGGAGAAAACAGCAGGTAGAAAAGCTGTCACTTGTCAGTCATATTTGTCATCTGTGAAGAAATCAATTTTTGCAGGTAGATTTGGCCCTGGTACTTCCTAACATCTTAACCCTAGAAGAGCTTGGTTACATTGGACCACTTCACAGCCGGCGGCAATCCCCCAAGAATTGGGCTGTCCAATGCTGACATTTTTTATAAACTTCTCATGCATGACTTTCCTTCTCAATACAAGAATTGAAGTTTTATCTCAATCTGTCATATGGTCTGACAATCACTTGGAAGTTGGGAATGGCGGCAGAAAAGTATACATTCTTGGTTGACCTCTCAGAAAAAAATGTGCTGTGCAAGGATGGCATGTTGGATTTTCACAAAAATGGTGTCAGAATGACCAAAAAGAGTTATTCAAAAAACTCCAGAAGGCTTCCTGAAAATCTGCACCTCCCCCCCAGCTCTTTAGGGTAAAATTCAGAGGTTCTTCAAGAAATTTCCACTCACACAGCCAGACTTTTTATAATTTGTTAAGTTGAGAAAGCAGTCACTGGGTACCTCCTGTTGTTTGTACATGTGTCAACTGGCTGAAAGATGGACCTTTCCGAATCAGCTGGCTTAGGCTGACAGAATTACATAAGTCTGTGGCAAATGACTGAAGCCACTCGTGGCTTTAATCATCTAGCCTCAGCCACACCTTTTGGACATCGCCTTAGAACCCACAACTCTGCTAGAGATATGCTCAAAAAAGTACATTTATTACAATGCATACAGATATAACTGCTCCCTTTTTTGTTACTGTATTTTTACCAGGTGTTAAAGGTGATAGCAGCATGGTTGGTCCCCTACCTGTGGGCTCATCTTCTGGCATCACTGCCCCAATAAAGTAAGCCATCTCTTGTTTTACGACAATAGTAGTCATGATTTTAGTTGTCGCAACAATTTGTTTAAAGGTACATTGCACCATTTGTCTTTTGGATTATTTTCCTTTTAAGCAACAAAATTATTCAAAATTTAAAGAAGGGAACACAAGAACGAATCCGATGAAGATGAAGTTTCAGCTTAACAGTGCATGCTCCATATTCAGAGAAAACTATTCTAGGACTTAAATTTCAGATCAGAAGTTGCTGAGTCGTGTTTTAAATTGTGCTTGAATTCAGCATCTGGGAAATGTTCTCATATTCAGTCGAATGCAGCTACACCTTGTCACCCCCTGAACTGATGAATTATAGAAACTGCTAGTGTCTGTGTATCGTGTCAACGCTTGCACGCATTTCTAATAGTGACTTTCCAAAAATTTGAGAAGATGCCTGCTCGAAATCATTGTTTCTTCGTGATGACCGTTTGTCAAGAAGAACAGTTTCTCACAGAATTTAGTCCTCTATCGAAACCAAGTATGCTTTTCAACAACAATTTTGGATACTTTTTGGATAACTGGAAATGATAGCCTGTACAGCCATTAGCACAACCACCCCAAGCACCGCCATGAAATACATGTAGTGCTCAATGTTGGCACATTTTTCTGCTAAAGTTGGCACAATTTTTCTTTTGACTGTGTTAAGAAGCCCCATGAAATTGGGCTCTGACCCCACCCAGCCTGTTACACCCTGCGCGCCCCAGCACTGTATGGTTTTATGGATCTTAATAGTGACCCACAATTAGAGTCTATGTGGTGATGGGTTAAAACGTGAATGATTTGCTCATTTGTGGAAAAAATTATTATTGCAGTGTGACTGAAAAACCTTTGGTGACCTTTGTTTAGATTTGGGAAGGCCTCCTTGCCAGGTGAATGTACTGCCATGGCTGCCTACATGAACGTTGAGGCTGGCTAGCGTCATGGTGCAAGTGGACTGACCAATGATATCTCCAAAGTGAAGAACAGGTTACATCATAAGTAGGACAGGTAAGAGTCCTGTGTTTCATATCATTGCTGGCTTTCTGCAAGGATGAATCTGGGAAAGGGGGAGGGGCCAATTTGGCTCATGTCCTAAAAAGGGGCAATAGACACGAACAGTTTTTATGAAATAAAAGGTGTAAAAACAAGGAGCGTACAAGGATCCTAGAATTTGTGAAGAAATGTCTCAATTTCAAGTCTCAATTAGTTCCTTTTGTGATTTATGTCTTCCCCAGACCTCCTCAGATGAAAGCTGTGGGTATGCCCCAGGAGAAGCTGATGCTGATGAGAAGAGCGCCCTCGCCTCCTTCAACCTGGACAGAAGGAAGATGGAGGACAAGTTCCTATGAGACTTCACAGAGATGATTCATCAGAATGTCAAAGAGAGGAAGTAACTCAGATGCCAGTCCTCGCCTCCATCACTGAGGAGGAACAGTTTCCAAGATTGCATGAGGGATCCTCTTCAGAACCTTAGGCATTGATTCACAAAAAGGCAAGGAATGGACTCAATCTTCTCAGAGATGCAGTTCCTTGCTTCCACCTTAGTGATGGAGCAAGTCTAGCTGCATTTGTACACTAATAAAAGGATCATATGTAGTGATTAATAATTTAAACAACTGGTATCCACATTGCAAACAAGGAGCGCCATTTAATTTGGCTATTTTCTGGCAAGAACATTTTCTGAAACTTGCGTTTTAACCAAGTAATGTGAGGGCACTGTTTATGAGTTAAAATGATACCGTGGTAATGTGAATGTGCCATTTATGAGTTAGAATGATATTGCAGTAATGTGAGGGCACTGTTCATGAGTTATAATGATATCACGGTAACATGAGGGCACTGTTTTTGAGTTAAAATGATATTGTGGTAATGTGAGGGCGCTATTTATGAGTATATTCTGGTAATGTGAGGGCACTTTTTGTGATTCTGCATCACAGAAATGAAGCACTTTGGAGATGTATGTATCTCAGCATTTTCATAGGCCTAAAAATCAAAATATTCTGATTTCCATAAAAAAGGGGGGAATTCCCGGCAAAAGAGGGCGCTATTTGCAGAAAAAAAGAGGGTGCTATTTCCTTTGTTACACATACATACACGTGTGTTCTTGTCAATGCAAAAGAGATTCTCTTGTGCGGCTGCTTGTTTTGCCATGGGCTCATAACATGGCCATTCCAATTTCAAAGTTTATTGACATCTTTTGAGTCACTGTCATCAGTCCTACATTTTTTCTTTTAATTTAAAGCAAATTTGTGATGTTCAGTGAAATTGCACAGAAAATTTTGGAGCCAAGAGGCATGTTCCGTATACCACATTGTTCAGTATAGCAACGTTGCACTGTAGAACTTATATCTGAATTATTCATGACTAAGGAGGTACTCTGTAAATTGAATAGACAATTTGTCAGCGTGCTTTTGACTCATATTAATGCACATTTAACAACATTCATATTTACATTTTATTTATCACGATGCTATACATGTATTTCAAAATTTGCAAATAATTACCATTTGGAAAGACTCTAGACACTTTGATGTTTATCTCTTTTGAGGACTAAAAGCTTGTAACTATTGCATGCTTTTAAAAATTAAATAGTGTTCCATTTGGACAGCCAAAATACCAGCACTGTTCAGTCAACCCAGTGGCTGTTCTGAACCTCACTTTAACAAATTCACCCCCCCCCCCGAACAGAGATATTGCCAAATAGAAAGAACCACCAACATAGGGCTGGATAGCTCAGTTGGTTGAGCACTGGTACGGTGTTCCAAAGGTTGCAGGTTGAAATCCCACTCCAGTCAATTTCTTTGTTCATCTTTATGTACATTCACATTGCCAGAACACTTAAAAGTCTTTCACTTAAAATTATCACAAAACTGCAAGTCGCAAATTGTTGGCTCAGTGCTGAAAGGTCATTACTGCAAAAATGTAATTTTGAAAACACTCTAAGGGACTTACTCTGTGCATGAAAGAAATATTTGATTTAAACAGTTTTTTAGTTATAAAACTAGTTTTTTTTGCAGCCAAAAAGTTTAAATTTTAACCAATTTTGAAATGTATGTCTAAAACAATATTTTTACTAAATACCTTTTAGTGCATTCTAAGGACCTTTTAGCACTGACATGAAATTTGTTTCATTTGAAAATATTACCTTGCAAAAATGCCTTGTGTGTATATAAAACAATCACCATTTATTGCTATAACCAGTTAATTTCTATTTGCAAGTGAAATAAATGTTCATTTATTTAAAACTAGCCCAACTTGTTCGTACATGTATATCTATTTGTAAAACTGTACTACTTTGCCACGTGACCCTTCTCCTAATCTGGTCCATTTTACATTGCAAGAGTTTAAGGTACATCTGTTTTCATCTTTAGATTTTACATTACAGCCTCATCTTACATGGAAGCCCTGCCAGTCTTAAACATCTTCCAAGCTCCTTATACAAAGTTCCCTCTTGGGGCCTTTTAGTCTCAATCTTATATGGGCTACAATAAACCCAATAGCAATATGGACCATTAAGAAGCTATGTCCTTCAACCCCATGGGATCCTCAGAGCTCTAATACTGATAGTCCCAAGCCCTCAGCCATCCACTCTACCCTTCCTATCAGCTCTCAGACTTCCAACCCCTAGGCCTTCCACCCTTGCCCATCTCCAGTACAGAGTTTGGCTGAAAAATATTCTAAGTCCAAACAATGGAAGGTTTAACATTTAGAAACGAGCACATTTCTTCAAGAAAGTGCCGTGGCATAGCGGTTAAGGACACTAACTGCAATGCACAAGGACCTGGGTTCAATCCCAGGTGGGCATGCACAATTTTGTTAAAAAACTTAGTAAAAAAAAAAAAAACCTCCTTTTCCGGGAACCCCGGGATTTGAACCGGGGTCCCCTGGCCTGGCAGCAAGCAAGCTAACCACCAGGCCACAGGCCTCTTGATAGATATGATTTCGGAACTTATATTTAAAGGTTAGGATTGCGCAATTTCAAAAAAGGTCAGAGGGCACAGACATTTGCATGTATTTAAATAACAAAAACAGAAATTTCAATATGTTAAAATACAGAGAATACACAAAATATTTAGACCTTGCCTGTATATCAGTATATTTTAGGTCAAACATATATTTGCAAACCTTTCTATATTTACACTTCCAAATGTTCAGTTTTATATCATGTACGCTAAAAATTCAATTGTTGGTTGAAAGTTGAAAGTTGAAAGCTAAAAATTCAATTGTTGGTTGAAAGTTGAAAGTTGAAAGCTAAAAATTCAATTGTTGGTTGAAAGTTGAACACAACTTCAAGAAAGATTCTGCAAGGATTGAAACGTCATGTCCTATTAATTTTTCAATTTAGAGAATATTTCACAATTTTCGGTATCTTGCTATAAACATTAAAATTTGTCAACTTTTCTGCATGAGTGGGGGCGCTACTGCCATGATGTAAATCAGGGAATTTAGGAAGCGTTCAGTTCTTTTTTCCTCTTTCCATTACCATTATGTGATGTTGTAGGCTTCAGTCATGGAATGGTAATAGCGCCGTCTATGGTTGGTCAGCATTTTAAAGTGGAGCCTCTGATGCAGTAAACACAACGGAAATTCCTCCTGCCAGGATTCCTAGGTGAAACCAATCAATGTCATCAAGTTCTGTCAATTTTATTCCATTGTTAACCCTGAAGTTTCCAGGTTATTTTGTACCATCTCACAGCCTAGATCTTGGCCACCCCATGCCCAATTTTCTTTCAAAACTCGGCATGCATGTAAAACACTCCTAATTCAAAACAGATGTGGAGTTTTAAATCAATGTGATATACAACTTAAAGTTGATACGGTCACTAGAAGTTGAAGGTTACAAGCGTACCAGCCACTGTGTGCACTCAGCCCAGCAGTTGAAAGTGCGGGTACGTTTTTTTGGGTTGACCTGTTTCAGGAAAGTGGGTGCTGCATGAGAACAGTTCATGTGATTTTCACAGAACTGCTGTCAAGGTGACTGTAAAAAGCTGCTACATGAAACTAAAGTCTTAGCTCGTAAAAATATGGAAAAGTATGGCTGACCTCTTTCACGTGGCCAAGCGGTTAGGGTCTATGGTATCCAATCATAGGGTTGAAGGTTCGAATCGAGCTGCTGGCAGTACGCTGTGGCCCTTGGCAAGCCACTTCACCCCTGCTTGCCTCTCTCCACCCAGGAGTATAAATGGGTACCAGCATTAGCTGGGAAGCAACCAGTAATTGATTGGCATCCCATCCAAGGGGGAAAAGAAATATTCTCAATCATTTCGTACCAAGGAAACTGCAAATAAACACCAGCCTGATGAGCTTTCAGGAAAAAGGGGTGCTTGTAACGAGAAAGACACATGGATCACGAAAATGTAGGAGCCATCATAGGGCTCCGTGATCCGTCCGGATTGTGACTTTTCTCCTGTAGATGTAGGATTGGAACTGCTTCAGGAATACAACAATGGCCAAAAGTTCCCTACGTGTCACACAGTATTTTCTTTCGGGCTTACTCAGAACTCGGCTACCATAGGCAATGACCCTCTCCTGACCATCAACTACCTGTGAGAGGACACCGCCTATCCCGACGTTACTGGCATCAGTATCAAGTATGTAGTCTCCCTCCGGAGTAAGATATGCTAAGATACGTGCTTCCTGTAAGAACTTCTTTAACATTTCAAATGCATCCTCACACTGATCATCCCACACGAACTCTTTTCCCTTCTCCGTTAGGCGATGTAGTGGTTGAGGTTTATCCGCAAAGCCTCTGACAAAACATCTGTAGTAGGACGCCAGCCCTAAAAAGCTCTGTACTTTGGCAACTGTAGTAGGTGTAGGCCAATCTTGCACTACCTTGGTCTTCTTGGGATCTGTTGCAACACCTTGGTTGGATACAATGTGCCCAAGGTACAGCACACTCTTCTTAAAGAGCTCACATTTCTTCGGTTTGAGTTTTAACCCGGCATTACGAAGGCACTGGAACACGACCTTTAGGCAATTCAACTCTTTTTGTACAGTCTTTGAAAAGATGATGATGTCGTCAAGATAAACCAGCAATATTTCCCATTGTAGGCCAGCGAGCACTCGCTCCATCAGCCTCTCAAAGGTCGAAAGAGCATTGCAGAGACCGAAGGGCATGACCCACTAACAGTAAAGGCCTCCGCGCACGACAAATGTTGTCTTCTTATGTCCGTCTTCGTCAATCTCTACCTGGCAATACCCTGCAACAAGATCTAAAGTGGAAAACCACTCTGTGCCTGATAAGGTGTCCAACGAATCATCAATTCATGGTACAGGGTAAGCGTCCTTCACGGTCAGTGCATTGAGGCGGCGATAATCTATACAAAACCTTTTCGTTCCGTCTTTTTTCGGAACAAGCACTACGTTTGCCGCCCAGGGGTTATCACAAGGCTGGACTTTCCCATCGTTCAGAAGATTCTTAACTTGGCAAGCTATTTCTTCCTGCTCTATAGGTGAATGTCTCCTCAGCCTTTCCTTCACAGGCGCTGCATTGCCAGTGTTGATGTGGTGCTTAACCCAGTCTGTTTGGCCAAGGTCTCCATCCCCCTTAGAGAACACATCCTGGTATTCCCACAGTAACCTTGCAATCTCCCTGTGGTACTGCTGGTCCACTTCCGTCTTACATCTGTGGAACAATTCAACCAGGTGGTCAGGAACATGTAGCTGGTCTCCCACATGTGACTGCGGTTTCGACACGTCAATGATTTCTTCCTCGCCTATAGGAGTAAGATAACCCGCCATAGTTCCACTATGAACCACACGCTCCCTCCTGCCCGGGTTGAATACACGAATCGCCAAAACTTCTTGATTGGCTGTCACCACTGCTCGGGCCACAACCATTCCTTTACTCACAATCTCACTGTGATCAACTCGCTCCAGTATTCCCAACCCATGCACCGTCTTTCTTCCACTAACATGGCCCGGTAAAATCGTTTCGTGGCCCAGTGGCACCCTGGTTGTCCTCCCAATGACAACCCTGGATGAAATCGTCACCTCATAATCATCACTACACTTCACCCTTTCCCCATTGACGGTAAGTTCAAGTGTCCTGAAGTTTAGGCTCCCACACGTTGGATACAGAAAGTCCAGCTGCAGACTGAAGGTGTCCAATAGTTGCATATACCGGATATGTCGTCCTCCCCACTTGCAACTCAATCCAGGCGCTACTCAATGTCTTTATTTGCGAACCATCCGCATTCCTTATGCTTGAGCCCTAAGAAGAGAGACATGGCCTGCTGTCAGGTGACATTTTGTGGTACATTGTTGACAACAGGAAGGTGTCCGTTGCTCCAGTGTCTACAAGAAGCTTCACCTGCTGTCCCTGTATTACTGCCGGCACAAACATGCCCCTCTTTGCCCTCTCCGTTGGCATTCTGACATTACCGTCCATGCAGTTCTCGAGTGGTTGCCCGTCGCTGTCTGCTGGCCCTTGTCTTCTCCCAGACTCCCCTCAGGCCTCAGGGTAGGCTGCATGTCGTTTCCCGACCAATGCCTCTTGGCTGGAGGGTGTGTGCAGTCGTGGGCGAAATGTCCTTTCTTATCACACCTGAAGCAAACAATGTCCTCCCTAGGTCGCCTCCAAGTAGTCAGCACCTGCAGGACCTCCTGGTTGCTGTACGGTATACCCCCACCTTCAGCTCCACCTTGCATTAAACCTCTCACCCAGTCTTTCGCCTCTGCCTGGGCTGTCTGTATGGTCTCCACCATTCTTTTCTGGTTGTCTTCTACTAATTTCTCCAACCTCTCCAACTCAGTGTCAGACTCTACCATTCTGGTGAACTTCAGGTTCCTCCCGGACCTTTGCTGTTCCACCTTCAGGAAGCTTCCTGTAGCCATTGCAGCCCTGACAGCTTCATTGAGCGTTCTTGGCTGCACTCAGAATATTCCCTCTCGGATCGCTCGATCCTTGATGGCATCTGAAAAATGGCCTCTCACTTGGCAGTCCCTACCTTCTTCCGCGATGTACGGATATGCCAGAGCAGCCAATTCCTTGATTGACTGACTCGATTCCCTCAGGGTCTCCTTTGGTCCATTAAATGGTTCTCCGACAACTGGCCAGGCCCAAATCTAGCCTCCAGTTTGTCCTTTAATTCCTTGTAGGTCATCTCCGAATTACCACTCGTTGTGGTGGACAACAACTTGACAGCCACCTCTTGTAAACTTGCTGCCAAAAAGACTCTGGCCTGTCTATCTGTCCACCCATTGGCCAATCTTACATGCCTCAAAATTCCCCAGATAGTCTCTCCAAGAAGTGTTCCCATTGTACCGATCAGGTACAATATTTGGTCGCCTCAACTCTTCACAAGCACAACTATCATTCTCTGACTTAACCTCCGGCTCTCGCCTACTTAGGTTGGATCTGTCATTACATGGAGTTGGCTTCTGCTCACCAGTAGATCTCCCCGTACCAGCTGCCGCATCCTTTCCATCAGCGGACCCAACCCTTGTTGTGTCAGTTGTACCCTCTGCATCAAAGTTGAAGCAGGTGTATTTGTAGGTGCTACCTGCATAGAACTCCATGTCTGGTATTTGGTCCTTGGTTTTGGTGTCGGCCTATAACATGTCACAGGCGTTGAGGATATCAGGCTACAGCTCCCATTATCTCTCACAGTTTCAAAGTACCCAGGACTCCTTGGCGGCGGTTCCACCATCTTATCCCCCTCAGCCTGCAATTGCTGACCTTCAAATCGTGCCTTGGAGCTTCCTAATGAGTCCAGCTGCCCTTGCAGTTGTCCCAGTTTCGCCCAAAGCTTTTCCGTCTCGGCCTCTAATCACTACCTCTCGTCCATGTAACTCAAGGTTGCTGAGGAGTCCTCTAAAACTTGTATCTGCTCTTCTGGCACTGCTACATGTTCTTCCAACTGCTGCATTTCCATGCTGCCCATAGGTGATAAGTTGACCCTGTATTGTTGATGTGTTCCTACGCAGGTGATGACTGATGAAACTTCTCACTGTTCACTGTGGGTTGTAAGATTTGAATAATCCCAGTGCCTATTCCACTTCTGACACCATTTGTGGCGTGTTCCTCCCCTGATGTCACCTCCGCTGCCATCTACCTGGGGCAAGTGACTATCCATGGCGACCTGGGTAAGGCCTTGGCCATCCTATGAGCGGTCTAATAAGAAGGCCGGGGGAGCAGACTTGTTGCGGGGCAGTCTACCACCTGGCACCAGGGCACACACTCATGCACTCTCAAGCACACTACACAAAACCAATATCTAAGGGAGGAATGAACCAGTGACTGAAAAGAGCCAATACACAACCTTGTCTGATGGTCTTGATTGGTATATTTATTCATGTACCTAGGGGCATCTTGTAAGGTGTTTGGTCCAAACAGGGCTGACAACGGCAAAATCCCCTCTCCAGCCCAGTAACTGGGGTTCTAACTCACCCTGGTTCATTGTCTTCAGGAACACCAGTTTGCGCAGTGCAAACACCAACTCCAGGTCCAAGGCAACGAGAGGTGGAAGACAAGCAAGACACAGCGTACACAAGCTTGCGACCAAACATGGCGCAGTGACAGAAGATCCCGACCGCGTGCAAGCCACGAGCTTAAATACCCATGCCAGGTACCAACTCCCTTTGCAATTCATGCACAGCACTATCAGCTTGAGCCCGCATACCAGTTGTACATAAACTTCAACAAGCCCCACCATACAAATTAACTGTTCTGCTACAGTAGTTGCTTTCTTCACTGTGGGTAAATTTCAAAGCGTTTATTTTGCACTTAAAAAAAAATAAAAATGGGAATCAGGTCAATAGACCTTCATACAGTACGTTATTGATGTAATTGCAAAGGCTTGGGTACTCAGTGCAGTACGCAGTGATAGTAGCAAGTGTGATAACTCAACTTTTTGTCGTGTATGGATGTAGGCCTATTGAAGGGCAGACCTGTAAACAGGGCCTGACATATACTCCATCATAATATACTGGGCCCTGTCCTGATTGATCAGATTTCTTTCAAAAAACTTTATCCGGGATATCCGGGGGAATAACTAAACGTCCGCTTGATTTTATGAGCTGAAAATGCACCAGTACAATGTCTGTTCACTACTTACAAGTAAACTATCCCCTAGGTTACTAATTGCAAAAAAACTTGCCTTTTGCTTGTTTCAAGGGGAAAATATTGCCTTTTTGTTGCCATTTTCCCACTCCAGAGAAATTTTGTCCCAATTGCACAAAACTGACAGCTGTTTTGTCACTTAAGTGTCACGTCACAGAGTGCGAGCCGCACTACCAATGATTTGCTGAAAGTGTGTGACTGGACAGGGAACCAGACAAGGGCGTTGCGTATTTGCTGTACATGTCAGTATAGGACTATATGTGTAAATATAGTGAACATGCAATGTTAGAATTCTGGAAATACTTATATGCCAGAGTTTGTCAGTCTAGCAAGAAAGACTGGGATTTTGCCTTCTCATCTGTGGTAATTAATGATGCATCCAAGTGCCTTGCCTTCCCAAATTACAAAGCCAGGCTTCTCATGCACATGAAATTTACATGAACAGCACATGCAATTTTAGAATTCTGGAAATACATGTACTTTAATACAGGTATGCTAAAGTGTGTTGAAACTAGCTTGAAAGATTTTTATTCATGCTGCTGCCACGTGCCTGCTTTCCAGAGTTCAAGAAACCTACCCCCAGAACTGTGGGGTCCGACATTCGCGGGAGCAGAGCAGACGCTGGACCCCACAGTTCTGGGGGTACACGAGACCGAGTTGACCTGAGGCGGAGTTGACTCGAGGCAAGTTGATTCCAGACCCATCAAGTTGGCGACTTCAAACCGATGAGTGTGCACTGTGTTTACATTGCCATGTTTCACCGGACCATCTCCGAATCTTTAAAAAAGCAATTTGTAGAGTCCAAGTTGCTCAGACTATTATTAACTGATCTACATCATCCTGATGCAGTTGTGTCAAATATCATTTCAAAAATTCAAATCACAGCAAATAAATGTCCCTCAGGACACATCACACCAGTCTGCGCATTGCATGGATTGTCCAGACATGTCATTCTTGATAAAATTTAGCTAACCTGCATCTTTGAATGGCCTACTCTTACAGCTGCACATGAGCACATCATCACACCCAACGACTTGCTTGGGCATAAACAATTTATAAGACGTGTGCAATTAATCTAAGTGGGCATATAGGCCTACTAAAGTTACTCATGTCATTTTAACAGAAATGGGCCTGACATGTACTGTAGCCATGCCTAGTTGATCCTAGTCCTACTACTAGTGAGTACTACTCCTAGGATTAGTCTCAACATGGTCTTTTCCTTTCTCCATGGTCTCAAGGACTAGGCCTATGAATATTATTCTTGTAAGTGTGGAATAATAAAAGCAAAACACATTGTACTTACTCCGTATCACGTAGGTGTGCCAGCGATTCCCCAGAGACTAATAATTTCTTACGTGTTGTCTAGATGATACACAAATAAAACGGATAAAAGCGACCACCATGCGGTCAGTATTACTACTAATTTCGGTACTGAGTACAATACTACTACTACCGTCACGCGAGCACGTGTGCCACCGCACCCACGTGTTGTGTGCAATGTCCGTAGTCAGTCCGCCATATAGGGTCCGTGACAAGACCCTGCTGGAATCGACTGCGCTCGCGTCGAGGGTGCAAGTGCCATGTGGTGAGTTTTTACATGAGAAATATGGCATCGGCAAGGACGTCATTATCGGGGGAAACAATACCAAAGATAATTTGTGGTCATACTATTTAGCGTCAACAGCATGACCCATTTAAGCAAGCATCAACGCTACCCCCAGAATAGTGGGGGTCCGACGTAGTTCTGGGGGTACATCAACGCAACAAGAATTCCCATGTACAAGATTAGGACCCAGCAGAGCAAGTGAACACAGCGCTCCGAGTTGTGATGTTGATTGTGACTCATGTGAAGTCGGCCGAGCATTGCAAAACTATTGAAAATGTTCACGGAGTCCCCAAACTGACATCGTTCTCGCGATTTTCCCAAGATTTGAGTGTTACTAATGACCATGTTTTCCTTATGGCTTTAGGAAAACTGTGAATGCTTTCATTGCCAGTGGAATACATTTGTGTTAGTCAGCTCCACACCTTGTGTTAATCACATCAATAATAAAAGAAAACAGGTGCCACAGTGGTAACAAATGTGTTGTTAGTGAACATGTGAAATACATGATTCAGTGTCCATTTTGAATAGTGCATGTTCAAAAGGCTGTATTTCTGTAACGTGCAATTGTACCTCATGTAAATGTTGTATTGCATCGACAAAAATTTCCAGAATACCTGTGTGAGCAGTTAGTTAACATTGACTGGTGTTACGCATAATATTATGAATTTTCATGAAAAAGTATGAAGTTTGAGGAGAAGGGTTCTGTTTTCTTGATACTCGGTGTTGGGAGGTCTGCTAGGGTATTCCCCATTATCTCATTATTAAAACAAAGACGATATATACCTGATCTGCATTCTTGTAGCGTGCACTAGACACAATACAGTGTAGGATTTCCTATTTCATGGCCCCCAAAATTAACTCAAAACTGAAGATATACCATTGTGAGACCAATTCCAGTCCCTGCTTCCTTTATTCTCCTTTCAAACTGTCAAAGTGGAACACTTCTAAAAAATAATCTACGTATTTCCACAATCACAAAATAGATAATCTGCCATTCTTATTTCTTCAA
Source organism: Acanthaster planci (assembly GCF_054643075.1). Taxonomy (NCBI): domain Eukaryota; kingdom Metazoa; phylum Echinodermata; class Asteroidea; order Valvatida; family Acanthasteridae; genus Acanthaster; species Acanthaster planci. The sequence continues at coordinate 12,882,713 of NC_141789.1, read as the reverse complement.
CATGTGTTAATCATCTATGAAGAGAAGTTACCCTAGGCAAGTGACATCCATGGAACACTGTCCTCTCCTGTTGGTCTTTGGCAGAACCAAATGTGCAGTTCAATCAGGAGTTATTAACAGTACATGACCGGTAACCAGTGATGAGCTATACATCTAAAATAACACTGGCTGGTCTCCATTTATGGTAAGCCAAGCTTTGGCCATAAGCAAAGTGAAGTTCGACAGTGCCTCAAGACTTGCCTACATTACAGACCAGTTAATTTGCAATACCAGTACAAAGAAATAATACTGAAACTTGGGAGACAAATACGTGCTCAGCTTTTGGAATTATCAACCAACAGTACAATGTCATCTTTTTCTCTTTTTTTTTTGTCCGAAAGAAAAAGTTGCATTGCCACTGTGTGAAACCTTTTTGAGTGGATCTCGGTATGTATACAGGAAAATCTCAGCATTTGTTCCGTACCAGGAAATACGGACAGGTAACTATCTGATGAATTTCTGAATTTGTTAGTTACATGACCATCAAAAGTGTTAGTAGGGATCCAAATGTGCACTTGGTTATTAAGAAGATAAAGTCTAATACAGCAGAAGCCTCAAAAAGTCAATTCAGACTTTCAGACTTGTCTCTGTAATGTCAGGTACATGCTATAACAAAATGTAACAAAAATAGTCGAAATGGAACATGCGAATCAGTTTAAGTTAATAAACGCTTCCCACTCTTTACAATTTGGTGAGGCTACAAAAACATTTCCTTTGTAGAAAATAATCTGATGGTTGGCTAAGTTAATCCTCTAATGGAATGAAATACTTGCTGATCTGAACTTAAAAGCCTCCTGTCAATCGCCATTTAAGAGAGTTGTTTTCATGACCTGACCCAATCACAATAATTTAAAGAGCAGAAAATACACGTTTCCTTGCATTTCCTTTGCATTTCCACGTTGCACTGGGTTTTCAACCCGGAAAACCATGTTTCGCCACTACATTATACAACACTCCCACTCTACAACTTCTTTTGACATTCCACACATTTGCATTGTTGTGAATTTTCATGACATTAAATCTTCAACAACCAAAAAATTGACACTACGGTTAATAAAACAGTGGGTTTTAGTCTCTGTACTAGAACTCCAAAAGAAAACAACTGATCCCCTACAAAATTCAGTTCATTTGCCCGTTGCCAATACATGTCTCTCTAGTATACAGCTTTATTTAAAGTGGGCTTATTTCGATCAGTCTGCATACTTCAATAACCAAAAAATGGCAAGGTTTTTCTCTCTGTCTCAAATCTATGTCTTCAAATCTCATGACTGGCAAATTTAGATATCCCGGGACAAAGATGTGTGTCTAGTGCATATGTAGGATTCAGAAGATCTGTAAATGTGTGTCAACGAACAGATCAAAAGAATGATCTGAATTCTTGAACTACTTTTTCCTCACGGTTGGCAAGAAATACAAGCCAATATCTGAAAATCATACTAACCTGGTGCAGCCCATGCAAAGCCTAAAAAGTATTCAAAAAACACAGACCTGTTCACTTACGCTGTGACACCCCTGGTAAATCTTCGACTTCCATGAATCAGTGACTTACGTTTTAGAGTCGAACTTTACCAGATACGTTTGACAAATGGACAGATAATGCAGGGACATTAAAGCTCGTAAGCCTTCTTGATCATTTTGACATCCATTTCTAAATACTGAAGTTGTTACACCATTTTTTTTCTCTTCATTAATGTTTCATCATTTGCAGGGAATTCCTACAACATGCTTTTTTAATACATTTCTCAATACATTTTTTTAAACCACATTCAAATGCTGTTTCATGCAAAAAATTAATTTTGGATCTTGCCGATGTAAATTACTCACTTCAAAAATGCGTTGACAAAATAATTGTAACTCAAAGTTTTCCGTTAAGTACAGGTGCATCAAGTTAATTTTTTTAAGTGGTTTTCTGATACAATAACACAGCAACACAAAACCCATGTTATGCATATTCATGACAATTAATATTCATATGGTTTCATTCATAATTACATGTCATCAGTGACACAACCTATTGCATTTCACACTACTTCACAAAATAAAGCTAATTCATAGTCCACCCCCCCCGTGTAATAAAGCAAACGACCAAATGCTAAACTCAAAATCATTTATTTTCAAACAGCTTTAAAATTTCAGATCAATTTCTGACTATATGCTATCGAATCCAGGCACACCTTGGGATTTCAGCTTTCTTCCTTTTTTCAGTTTGATTTCAAGTTCTCACTCATTTTCTTCCCCACCTTATTACAATAAAATGCTAACTCCAGCAAAAAAGCAAAGGAAAAAAAACACTTAGTTACATCAACAGTTTCAAATAGCTTTAAAATTTCAGGTTAATTTTTAATTTGCTATCAAATCCAGGCAGACACTGAGGTTTCAGCTTGCTTCATTTTTTTCAGTATGATTTCGGGTTCTGCCTCATCTCTTTTTACGCTCACATAATATAAAATCCTGTTTTCAACATTGTGCGACTCGTTACGCAATCACACACAATTCTCTACAACAAACCATTCAAGAGATGAAGTCAAAGAGTACCTGGTCTCCTGAGTTAATGTTTGATTTACTGTCACCAGACCAAACACATTAATTTTATTGTTACACAATTTCTCACACAACTTGAAACTACAGAAATGAAAGAAAACAAAGCCTTGGTGATCAAGCTTCGATAGGAAATCAACACATGTACAAATTTCAGCTATTTTTTTTCCTTCACACTTAGAACTTCATCAAGTTAAAAAAATTTGTCTCTTGGACAACCTCGCAAAAGGTGCAAACAGGCATGATACTTCCAAGCAAAACAATGTAATATAGTTTAGTGCTCAAATTCAGGCAAGTACGACAAACACATCTTGAGACCAAATACTGCATATCAACATCATGTCAGAATCACTCTTGTTGGAAAATGCTGTTACAGTGAATGCCATGGAACCCTTGAAAATTTTAGGAACAATTAAATCTGCTTGGTCTTTCAATATAAGCTCCCTTCGTGAGTGCGCCCCCAGTGGGGGAAAAACTGTGCACAGATTCACAAGGCGAGGAAATCGGAGGCAACCTCTATCGACTCAATACACGTTTTTCGTAGTTTCAGTCTTATTCCTTGAGGCTCTCTCATAAACTGTACACTGGGCTGGCACCAGACTATTTTATGGTTTGCATGCCTTCCACACCTCCCTTTCAGTGTATTTTCAAATCTTGCTCCAAACACAAAGATGTACCTTTTTGTATGTTTATCCACAAATTTGAATTTGTTTCATCAGAATAGACAGGTGCTAGACTGCTACCGGTTTGTCTTGAATTCAAATCTCTTCACTCTCACTCTCAATTTTGAAACTCTCACCATGCTTTCAGTTCAACATGGTCGACCCATGAATACAGTGTCTACTGCATTCCGCTTGAGGCGTGACTGCGACCAAAGGGAATCAGTGGACGCACTCACGCACCCCTTTACGAGTTCGAGCTATTGCAGGACAGCCATAAACACCCCCTTAGTTCTCATGCAAAGCCCACGGCTGAACGGTAATGTGAAATTGCACAAGACACAACGTGAGAGCTATCCGCTCCGAGCGGATCAAAAGAGGGCGTGGGTTTTTCTTGGTACTCACTGCATTGGTGTGCCATGAAGCGCACAAGTATATGCGCGTTTGATGGGGAGCACGTTGAGTAGGCGTGACTACTTTACTGCGGCATGTATGGTCTCTGCGTACACGCAAAATGCGTGCAAGAACCCGTTTGTATCCACCTGTCTTTCTTTTACCGATTGATGGTGCACTTCAGCACAGGGCGGACAGGAGAGACATTAAGCGTCCAAGAAAGTTGAGAGTTTTAAGTGGCTTTCTGAAATAGTCACATGAAAAAAAAAGGGGCTGCGATTGCAGAAAGCAGAACAATTTTCTTCCTCGATCAGATATATATTTACTTTGGTTGGTAGAGGCTCGATTTGATCCTCCAACAGGTATGCTTGTCTGAAGTGGGCTTTGAACCTCCCCTGACGAGCTTGGTTGTAAGCTCTCACAAGCGCACATTTCTGCATCGCCGAATGATGACGACCATTCTCTGTTCTGATCAAGCCCACTCCAAGTCCCAGAATCACAACCGGGCCCAAACAAAAGATGTACAGTCAATACTTCTAACCCCTCCCCCTTAATTGGCTAATCTCACGTGCGGAAGGCCTCGATCAAGCCCACTCCAAGTCCCAGAATCACAACCGGGCCCAAACAAAAGATGTACAGTCAATACTTCTAACCCCTCCCCCTTAATTGGCTAATCTCACGTGCGGAAGGCCTCGATCTTGTCGATGAAGTTGTCAAGCTTGGGCTCGCTGCGGAAGGGCTCCTTGAGGTGGAAAAGCTTGACCTTCTCGGCGTCCTGGTACGAGTCGATCACCTTCCAGTGCTGGAAGAGACGCCAGGCGTTTCGCAACGTGTCCATGGCACAGCTCTCGGCTAGAGGAACACAGATGACCCCGAGAAGTGTAACACAGATGACCCCGAGAAGTGTAACACAGATGCAATAATTTAATATCGTTTTTTTGGCATTGGGGGATGTCAATTTTTGTACCGGTACTGGACATTTTGCCCTACACCAACGAGTATTTCTGAACACTGTATAATCAAGCTGACCGAGGGCATGTGAAAAAAATTAATAAATGAAAAATGAAAAGCCTAACTTCGGCAAGCTTACTCGACTCCCTCTCGAGTAAGCTGTTGGTTTTTCACAAACTTTCCCTCAACAGTATACAGCGTACAGTGTATGCTGTATGCAGTGTTTATAGATTCATGTTGGCACAGGGCCAAAAAAACAAATACAATAAAAAAGAAGTGTTATTCAAGCGCTTGAATTAGTCACAGCTGTCGGTCCTCATTGAAGCCAAATAGCAAATTTTTCACACACTCTGGCTACAATACTGAACAACTGGCCAACAGTTTTATTGAGCATTGCCTCAAGTCATAAGAGGCTCCCAAATGTGTAGTTGGCTGAAACTTTGGGTACTCTTTCAAATTACCCAGGTGGAAGCCTGCTCAATTCCACAATAAAGGATAAATTCAACAGCCAATGTGCCAGAGGTTCACCAACTTCATCTAATTGTTTAAATTTAAATTTGCCAGCTGAGACAAAACCTTGGCGCTTGAAAACAAAACTGCCATTGTGGGCAGGGTTTGGGCTGGGCCGAGTGGGGGCGAGGCTGCATGGTATCAGGGCAGGGTGGATGTTTCAAAGTTCTTCCAACCTACCGTAAACGGCCAAGCCCTTGGAGACGCGGTCCTGCGCGTACTCGCTGACTATACTGGAGAACTCGGCCTCTGGCAGATCCCGATCCAGCAGGCGTACCAGATTGCAGGCGGTCAGCCAGTAGCCCTCGATCAGGGGGCCCAAGACACTCTGGAAAAAGAACAGCTTCTGGAGCTGCTCTGGGCACACATTGACCTGAGGTGGGACAGAAAAGCATGTAAAGGTCTAGACATTATTCCAGTTCAACATAAGTGATGGTTCCATGGATGCAAATGATTTTGATCTGGCTTTCTGCAAATTTGAGAACTAGTTTTCATTATTATCAGGTTTTTTCCATGGTTATATTCACCCCAAAAAGGCAGCTTATCTTGCACGTTTACAAGGCTCTACATAAAAAAGGTGTGGGCCGAATTTACGATCTGATAAACAATTCACCAAACTGCTTTGATAACGGCCTGATTTGGTAAAAAACCATGCAATAAGCAATGAATACAGGTGGCACAGTTTTTCTTAAAAGAGGTGCGCTGAAGCTAACAGATTCTTGCCTGCTGCCTGCAGATTCAAGTCACAAGAGGGCCCTCTTCAGAGGACCCATCTTACCGTGATCTGCTCCTCCTTGGTGCAGATGCCATAGTCATCTTCGTCATCGTCATCAAGGCTGAAAGCGGTTGACGCCGCCACCCGCCTTGCCCACCTGCTGTCCTGGCTTCCACTGCCCTTCCCTACGTCCTGCTGACCAAGCGGACAATAAAATTTTAGCCATAAATCTGTTCCAGTTCTGGAGTTGGGGGGGGGAGTAAATTGTGTACCGTGCAAGTAAGGCTTCGCAAGGTCAAATCTGGCGGATTCTCTCCCACTTGTAACACTGAGGACCCTCCTTATTTCGGATGCATCTGTCATTGAGTAAAAAGTTGCCCGTCCTTGCATTTCCCGTATGGTTAATGACAGCCCACTGACAACCATCCAAGAAATAGTGCGATTACCCTCAAGAATGCTGCACTTGTTACTTCTGACCAAAGGTTTTGACAAAACTTCTCCTCACCTGTTCTGACAGGATGATCTCACTGACGATCAGCTTGTCTAAAGCATCAGATAAGGCAGTGACCAAACAACCGCAAGGCTGCAAACAGAAAAACCCCAAAACAAACGTTGAGAAATTGATTCTACTTGGATCAGAAGTTTTAAATAAAGGACAGTGAGCCATATCCAAGTACTTTAAACGCTGGCAAAGTCGGTCCAGAGATACAGTTACATATAAAACAGCAACTTCTACATTAAATTGGGCTTCATGATCCTTCAAGGGTAATGCTCAACTCCAGTCTCCCCATTTTTTGTGAAGAAAAATGTTTTGGGAAGTTCGGGTTCCAGATCCAAGTGCTAATCTTGCAAAGTAACTTCATTTTCTCCCTTGATTCTAGGGAAGCTCGTTCCTTACGGGCACAAAGATGAACTCAAACTGTAGCAGGTCGCACAGCTCCAACGCTTTGCTCATGACCTTTTCCTTGGACAGGGTGACCTTGTTGCGCTGGCCGGGGCTCAGTGTGTGCATCTCCTGATTGGCTACTGCTATCACTGCGTTTGCTGTGAAGGGCAAGAGAACGACCCATCAGGACTCGGGTTATGACGCCATCCACACGTTCACACAAAGCCAGCGTTGGAATCCCAACAAATCCCACACAAGTCAAAGTTGCAGGCTATTCATATGATGTGCACCAAAGGTGCCTCGTTATCATTATACCTCTGCTACTTTTGGCCAGAGTGGTGATTTGACTTACGATGAGGCTTTCACTGAAACATCAACAATCAAACACCTCAAGGTTAAACACTCATGACCATATAACTCAACTCACCGATCACCGACTCCAGCAGGAAGACCGAAATGACCGAGTTGCTGTAGTAACTCAGCACAAAGACCTCGGGCAGCTCCATGTTGGGCACCACCATGCGTGCCGCCGCTGCCTCCCCTTTCTCCACCCCTCCCTCCGCCGCCTTCGACGGCGTGGCCTTCCTCTTGCCCTCCTGGCTGCTCTCCGTCTCACTGACCACATCCGGGTGCAGTTTGCGGGGCTGGGTGGTGACCAGGTCTGGGCCAAGCAGGGCCAAGGCGTGTCGCACCACTGTCTGCATCTCGCCCGAGAAGCCCACGTCTCTGCCCCGCCCGGTGATCTCCCCCTTCATCCACTCTGCTTCTCGCACCAGTTCGCCAAACTCCACACCCTTGGGTAGGGAAGGGATAGGGGAGAGGACAGGGAGGGGGACAGGGAGGGGGAAGAACAAAAAAAGGGGAGCAGACAAAAACATCAATAACTGGATTTCCATACATGTCTTCACCAATTGCTCTTATGTTTTCGCCAAAGCTGTATATACGGCTTTCGTGTCACACGACACTGCAATTCCTACTGTTCATTTAACATCTCCAGAGTTGTATTTAGAGCCGTTTTTTCAGAACCCTGCGGCTGCGATGTTTGATGCAATGGTTAACAGCTCTGCGACAACGATGAATGACAGGTTCTGAAAGACAAGTGGCGAGGGAGTTGTTGTCTTAATCCTGACCTGTAGAGGGCGCTCTTCACTGATACCATGGGGAGACACACACCCACACCAACAAACCACTTTTTTTAATCAATAACTCAGCTTAAAGGGTTTGGAGATGTAGTCTCGTCCACTATCGAGGTCTTGGGAAGGTGGAGAACTTAAGCAAAATGAGGACAATTCTTACTTGTCTGTGCTTCGTCATGAGGAGAAAGGACACCAGGTTAGTGCTCATAATACTGTTGACTCTGACTGCATCTATGGTATAAAGAATCCACAAGGACTGTAAAGTTTAGATTCAAAGAATAAATAATTAGAAAAAAACAACTGGTCTGCCCTTTTAGTGTTAATACAATTTCTGTGATAACAGAGGACACAATTTTGGGCGAATTTGATGAAACAATCATGACAAAGCAATTCAAATTATGTGGCAACATGGTAGGCAAGTAAACATGGCAACAGATGCCTTGAGATAAAAATGGAAAACGGTGCAATGAATAACACACGGAGTGGCCTCATCCAAGTTAATTTGTTACGGAGTGGCCTCATCCAAGTTAATTTGTCAAAGTGGTCACTCCTCTTTGATGTGAAGCTCGAACTGACCGTAGACAATGTGCTCGGCCAGCCCCCTGATCAGCTGCCGCTGGTCCTCCACCACCACGTCCGTGCCGTAGAGCGAGTGATCACTGACCGTCTTTTTCAGCACAGGATGGGGGTGGGGACGGTTGGTGCTGTGGGCGGAGAGGTCACTGGTGTAAGGGGAGGGCATCTGGGCTGTCTCCAGATACTCCTGAAATAACAACAGGCAGGGGTATTGCATGGAAGACCTTTTTCCGGGGGGGAGGGGGGAGAATCTGGGTTCACGTCTAATCTAGGTCAAGATGTGATCTCCTCCGTTACATTTAGGAAGGGGTCTTTATCCACCCCATTTTCCGTTTAAGTTTGATTTGTGAAATCACATGTCTCTTGATCTCCAGGTACTGGTACTTGTTCTCTTCTCCTTTGCGACACTTCACTTTGTGTCAAAAATTCTGCGCTAGGCTCCTCTTGCCAAATGACTGACACATCATTTTGCTGGTGGTCAGGTGGTTGCCGTCTTACTGGAACACTTTAGTAACAAGTTTTAAGTAGTACAGTGTGTAATATCAACTTAATGTCAAGGCATAAGTCACTTGGATCTCTAATGCTGAAGTCACACGACAGAATGTCATTCCATGTACAATGTGTGAAAAGACCACAGATTTCAAAATAATCTGAAATCGACGTACATTCATGGAGCGTAACCTTCACAAGACACGTATGCTGCGACACAGGATCTACAGAAATAAGACGGGTGGGGAGGGCATACCTTCAGTGAAAATGGTTCCGCAAAGTCCACCCTGACTTGGCCAAACTTGGAAGAAAAGACTTTCCAGATGCCTCTCAGCGCTCCAACAAAGGTCTCTCTCCTTTTGGGCCGTCCCTGAGAGGCAGAAGAGAATTGAAAATGTGATTCCCTCACTGATGTTTAAGCAAAGACGGGCCAGCCCCTCCATGGAGTGGACTCCACTTCCTTGCTGATGAAATTCAGAATTCTCTACCTTGCGGGATAACCCAAAACTTACAGCGATTTCGTTTTCCTGACAATTCCAAGAATAACAGCTACATAAAGCATGATGCAACAAAAAAAATCTGTTTATAGGATTGAGCTTAGTGAATACTGCTGTTTTATTGAGTTCCGGCATGTAATTTCTTTCTACATAGCCTGTAAGATTTTATGGATGGCAAGTTCAACAAGGTACTAACATTCAGCCAAAAATGACCATAAATTGAATTTGGAACAAGTTCAACTCTGCATTTTAAAACGTTGATCGCATTACTGTGCCCCATCCATGGAAAATACGGCACCAAATCTAAGGGCTGCATGTAGGTTGATTACGCCTTGGGGAAAAAAACACATAAATGTACAACAAATCTGTGGCATTTGGGGATGAGATGAACGGCGGACTCGAAACCTACCAATTGCTCGTTAGTGAAGTTTCCGTCGAGAATCTTGTCGTAGCCCACCGAGGCGGGAACCAAAAAAGCGTCCGAGATGACACCTGAGAGGCCAAAAACAGAGCGGCTAGAAGCAGAGTAAGACAAGTAAAATGGTCTGTGCATTCTGCAGATCACATCTTATAAAAGGAGGGAAAATGTAGACTCAAAGAAGTGACGCTGCTTCAACTAGCTAGTAACGGTAGCTTACAAAATGTTGCCAAATCATGAAAAACTCACCGTCATAATAAGCGTCCACAATCACGGATAACAGACCTCCCTTGGGGGCCAGGGCTTTGCCACTTCGCGACCTCCCTCCCTCTGGAAAATGGACATGGTTACATTATTTAATAATTGATACTTCTGCTGACAAACCACATAAAATAGATAACCACCCAATTTCCTGTCCTTTTCGGTGGAAAGGACTTGAAATTAGTGACTTCAACTCACAGTGCATGATTCGTTACAACATACTAGTCTATAGGAAGAAGATCACCAGGGTTTTGGGCCAGAAACCATGCAAATATGCAAATCCTGAGCAAAAATAAATGACGACACAGGCACCACTGAAGTTACGCCGAAACTCACCGATGAAAAATTCGATGTTTTGATTACATCTCAAGGCCTCCTCCATGTACTAGAGAGGAAAAAGTAAGACAGCAGCCAGTGAAATTATTTGCAGCACAGGCAAAAATGCAAGATGAGCACAGAATGATCCTGACTGTTACCCAAAACGACAACATGACACATGCTTATCCCACCTCTGCCACCATTTCTGTACTTACCGTGTGCAAAACCGCCCGATAAACATGATCCTTCTTGCCAACCTCTTTATCCAACTTTCGTTTGATGAAGAACCCTCCTAGCTTTTTCATAATCCATCTGAAAGGGAAAGACACAGGATTAGAGAATTTATTTGATAGAAGAAAAATAAGAGTTATGATAAAAATAGGAGACATATCCCTGATCAATTTGAGAAACTATCACAAAGGCTAACAAAATAACGCAACAGTCACTGTCAGCTTAAAAGAACAGTGTAATTCTATTAACACTTTCAGTACACATGGTTTCAAATATCAGAACATAACACAGACATGAATCTCTACCTCACCAATAGTCCACTGCAACATTTATGCAGGCAAAAAATTACTGGCAGTTTAATACTTATGATCTAGTTTTGAACGACCACAACTTAAAATACACTAGTAGAAATTTCAAGTCATGCCAATTTTTTTTGCTCTGTTATTGCACTCAATATATCCAGGCTACTTGAAGAAACCAATGCCAAGTTTCCTGCTCACCCAAACACGGGGATGTTGAGGTTGTCTCCCGCCGCAACAAACGGCACCTGGATGCCGTAGATGTACAGGATGAATGACATCAAGACATAGTCCAGGTGACTCCGGTGAGTTGGCATAATCACCAGGGGTACCCCCTCCTAGAAAGATACGGGCAAATCACACATTACGGTTACGAGAAAAAAATTCTTTCCCATGTTGGACTTTTTGTGGTAAGACGAGGTATCTTCTTTTCAAATGACAAAAACTGCATAAAGTTTGCTGCAAGACCTTTCACATCACAAAGTCAAAACAAGTTTCACAAATTATAAATTTCGAATAATTTTGTTCGCCGATTTTTAAGCACCTCTCTAGCCATGTACATGTACATGGCATGCTCCTCTAACAATTAGCATAGCGCATGATAAGCAACATTGTGCATAGCCAGCTGGTGTCTTATCAACCGTTTAAGACCAACCACGGCGGGTTCTCGACCAACAGAAGTGACTTTTTGTCGTCAGGACCTTTCTTTACGAATACGAAACGAAAAGCAGAATTTTCTCCTGACCTTGGCGGCCCGTTTCAGCATCTCCATCTGGCCTTGGTGGACGTTCACACACAGCAGTATCATTCCGAGGACCTTCAGGAGCACCCAGCCCGTTAACCTGACGAGGAAGAGGGAGCAAACAATGGTGATAAAGGCCACAAACTTGAAGTCTTGAACAATACCACACAACAAAAAGCTACAGCACACCATGCAGTCACTCAACCGTAGTACAAGAGAGTATGGTGGCCTCCGTTCCAGCCACATTCTGAGCATTCTTAAATGTCTGCAATAGTGAACAGGAGGTCCTGAATTCCTGTGAGCTGAGTAAAAAGAGCTGAGAGCTGAGCTGAGTAAAAGCTTTTGAATTTTGAAAACTCTTGGACAACACCATGTGTACAGTGTACAAATTTATTAATAAACATTGGTCTATGCAAAACCCATGGTTAGAAGTTAACCTGAGAAATCCAAGCACTATCAAAAGAGCTGAAGACAAGACTTTTTCTAAAGGGATTTCAAGGGCGAGGTTTTGGGGATAAAGAAAGAGTTTAAGGGCATCTCGCACAAAGACTGTTACTATGACAACAATAAGATACTGTGACTTTTCTGAGTAACATGGGCGAGTTCTCTCTCAAAATTACGCCCGGCGAACCTGTTCTGAGAATAATGACCCCAATCCCTTCACAGGCACAAATATGTACCACAAAGCTGTTATTACATAAGGCCGGTATTACTCCAGATCCGATTAACGATTATTCATTTTCCTTAAAACGATAAAACAGACACGAAACAGAAGACAAAGGCACAGACATCCAAATTTTGCATCATACATTACGTAAGACTTCACAGAACTGCTATAACTAGGTCTAGACATCCAAGGTAATTTCAAACGTAAACACAGAAGAGGCGGTGCATTACGTAAACTCTGGGCAAGGCCAGGTGCACACCCCTTGTTTAGTTTTTTTAGGGTCATCCTGTGACAAACAAGAGTGAGATTTGAAGAACGGCCAAATGCCCCCCCCAAAAACATGCAATGTGTAGGGATGAGGGTCCGCAAAGACCACAGCACGCATTCAGAGTTGACAGCTTTGATAAAACACTCCCTCTTCACTGCGCGGTCAGCAGGTGCAAGTACATGTATGTACATGTACGTGAACACAGAACAGTAGGAGCCGTGCAAGTCCTTAGGGTTTCACATTGTGTACCCAAACAGTAGCATTCCACTGTATTCCAGCACGAGTAAGAACAGAAGAATGCACACTCTAAACCACAATCAGCACAAGTCCTGCATTCCCTCTCTTGACAGTTTGGAGATCTATAAATCCTTGTAAGTTATAGTTTCATCCAGCCATGCCAAACAGAATTATCTACACGTATCCTGAACACATTTTAAATAAAAATCCAGAAATTCTCAGAAACCTGCGCAAGTCTCATCCCTGTGTAACACAATGTGGTCAACGATGGTACTAAGTACGATCTCGGAGGTGGGAACTTAGCCATCAACAAGTCGTAATTGATTTCAGGATGGATTTTCAGCTGAACGTTTGTATCCAAAAGAAAAATATACACCTCTTGGGTACATTGACCTTGTTTGGAAGTAGACTCAAAACCCTCAAATAAGTCTGAATGCCTAAAAAACAATGTACTGCTACCCACCGGTAACCACGCACAGTTTGCTGCCAAAGTGCAAACAGAAACAGTCATTGCCAGTGAACCATCCAGGATAATAAAGTTGCACTACCCTGGGAATACCAAACACCCCCCCGACCTTCAACACTAGATGAAAATCTGACCAGTCATTAATTACAGACAGTCTAGCCAACAGCCCCCCTCTCCCCCAACTTGAAGGTGAACCAGCAACGAACACTTGTGTTGGGTAAAACTGACTGTGGGGATAATGGCACTGAGTGCTCAATACACTGGCGAGGAATGATACAGGAAGTTCAGTCACCCAAGGAATGGACAAAACATGGCCATCTGTCCAGGTTACATTATGGCGAGTTAAGCGACCTGAAACAGCCCTACATGATGAATACATGGAAACCCTCTATGAAGTCAGGTACATCTGCGCTCTTATGTTGGAACTCACTGTGCACCAACATCCCTACACGTGTGGGCACTACCAGAAAAGATCTGCCTTTGATTCACACTATGAGATAAACTGACCAACCAGAAGTCCCATTTGATTCAAACTGAATGAAGTTGCCGCACATACATGTAGTTTTTAAAATCATGACAATTTTTGTTTGAAGTTTAAGTTCACAATCACTGTGAACAAATGCTAGCCGATGAGGTGCCCTGTTCAGTTTGAGTGATGCTGATGTGGCCCCGTAATATGGATTCCAATCACAAAAACCTGTTGTCAGGCTGAAAAGTTTAACTATCCTTGGTTCACTTCAATGATTCACCGCTACAGCTAGAGACCCAGCTGCAAACATCAACTGCTGTTGAACTATTCAGTATGTAATTCCCAGGCAAGGGCCTGCCCCATTTCACCTAACTCGCTGGCATTGAGATCAACAAGTGTGTTTTCAAGTGCATGTATTAATGTTGAACGGGGATCTTATCTGGCAGCCCTGAAAAGATACTGAAGCGGATTACGTGAAATCAATCGTAATCCCAGCTTAATTTAGTAAAAATCTTATTATTATTGCGTATCTGTAATCTGTAAAGTATGTTAGAAAAAGTATGATTCAAATGTCCACAAAAGCTACTGAGAATGTCTCGGTAGTTTTTAACTTTGTCCCATTTTGTCATCTGAGGAACTGCAAATACGTAGCATATGTTATGAATTAAGTAGGCTTATTGATACAGATATATGTATGCTGCACAGACTAACCGAAATGAGATATTTGTTCCAATATGCTAGTTTGACATTTCAAAAGATACATGTACATGTAAGTTCATTCAAGACCAAGGAAAGCGATCTTGAACATGTTCAGCACGTGTGAGTTGGCCTATGAATCGCCGATAGGGCGGACGTTGTCCGCGCATACAACTGTACCAGAGTATCTTCTAGCGTGCTTCATTTTGTGCATGCGCTGCTGCTGGAACAGCAAACTAGCTCAGTCTGAAGACAATCTTGAAAGCAATGTATTCTGCAAAGTCTAAGCGTACAAGTTAGACTGATTAACTGTTCACCTTCCGTTAAAATCCATTTGCTGACACTGCACGTTCAGCAACTTCGGTTCCATCTGTTTGCTGATCTCAACTTCAACTCTTGGAGGAACTTCCGTTTCAAATGGTTTACCAACTACAAGATTTCTAATGCACAAATCTGAATTTCTATCGTCAAAGTCAGTCTTGTCTTTCATCGAAGTTTATTCCCGGCTAAAATACGATGAGATGGATTTCGGTATCATGATTCTGTAGTATGACATTGTCACATGACAATTACTGATACGTGAATCGTCAGACTCCTAAACACTCAGTCACTGGGGCAATGCACAAGCACTCGCAGCAAACAAAACTATGTCCCTTAAAATTGGAGGAACAAAACGTTGACGACGATCTTGCCCTATTGAGTTCTCTGGCTGAAAAATCTTTCAAAACAAACAGGAGTAAAATTGGCATCCAAGCCAGAGACTCATTAATTTTATGAGGCTCACGTTGATGCCATCAAACTTCTGCAACGTCCACAGTCGTGTTTGTGCACAACATGAAAAGCAAACAACTTGATCACCAAGTCAACAAAATGTACCAGCTTGTGAGTGGACAGTGGACAGGAGAGACTAACTTTCACAAAGACATGAATGTTTGTTTTGTATGCGCTGCTCATGAGACAACATTGCTCCCCTTCTGCAAACACCGTCTGCCCGGGCAAACAATTGCGGTTTCCAGACAGAAAACAAACACAAGATAAACGAAAGACGTGGTCTGAAAATCAGATACCTGTCACTACAATCCCCCCCCCCACAAGACAATGCAAAACAAACCAAAATGTGATTCACAACTTACTACAGGCAGAGTTGCAGTAGAAAAGGCAATCACTTGACTCAAACTTTAATACATGAACAGTGAAATTAACATTCTCTTCATTATGAAGAAAAAAAATAAATCACTCCTACGACATAAACATCCACCATATAAATACCATCCTTCTTACTTCCAGGAAGACGCAATGTCAAAAGTCAATACAAAATACCTGCATCGGAAATCGTGTGAGAATTTTCCACTTGGCATAATCTTAACTCCATCAACCCCTTCTCCTACTGTATGCTTACCTCAAGACCACATTGGACAACGACGCTGCCATACTCTCAAGCGCCTTGCCCGCCCTGTGGGCGTGACGCTGTAATGCCTTCTTGTACTCAAACTCCTCCTTCGCCCTGCCTGCAGCGCACGAAATCAAACGAGCAGGGAAACTGATTCAACTTCAAAGAAACTCGAACAAAATCCCCTCGAAAGAGAGATCTGTCTTCCATTTTTGAGGTTTTTCAACTTACATCGTGGCCACATTTTCACACTCCGTCAAAATAAAACATGCCATGAAATATTTAACTTTAACCATTAGTACACAAGTATAGGTGCGAGTAAATTCCTTTTTATGGTTAGATTAAAGCTGCAGACCGATCAAATATAGGATGGCCTACATGCATTCTGACAACTAAAAAAAAAAAAAAACCATTGGCGTAGTAATAAACCTACCTTCTGAATCTGATATTGCACCTTTATGAATTGCCGCAGACACCCTGGAACCAGAAGCCAAGCAAAAAGAACCATTCAGAGTTTGGATAGTGGCAATCAAGTTTTCTCACTGCTAATTGTACAGGGCTGAATAGCCCACAGCACAGATGTTGGTTGCATTTATGGACAGTTTATAAACCTGTTAATATTCAAGCAATTTTCAGCTGCAACAGGTGCGGGCACAAGTCTTGGTGCGGGGGTGACATGGAAGAGAGGTAAATTTTGCCAGAATGGAGTCAATTCCCCTTCTATTCAGCTTCTATGTACCAGTAAGAATGCCATGCTCAAAGCACCAATGTCTCCCCCTTTCAACACAAACAAGGGTTACTGCTCTCCCCAGAAGACAAACAAGTACACACGAACAAATACAACATGCATACTCAACACAAGCAGATATCCTCTCTGCTGCCGCATTCCTAAGCGGCTTACCCGTGTCAGAACATGAAATACGTAGAGCAGCTGGAGGCCAAATCAAGGCACGTACGTACCTCCTGCTGGCTAGCACCTCCTTGGCCAGCTTGCCAGCCGAAGGGTAAGCGTAGTTAACACCTTCCGAATACGCTATATAGATATGTGGGAAGAACCTGGCAATTAGGCCTCTCCTGTGGGTGGAGACAAATCGACAAATAAAAGCAGACCTTAGAATGACTCCTTTTTAACGTCTCATTACTTGAAATAAAAAGCATGAAAAGCAGGGGCAGAAAAGACACGTGTGTACGGCCAATTCCACCAAGCTGTGAGACAAAAACTAGCATATGTACAATGTATGTACTAAATAAACTTTAATATTACATGCACATGTAAGCAAATGCCAGCTGTACCACAGCAACAGTTCTCCCCTCCCCCCCTCCCAAAAAAATTACATGCTATTAAATTAAACAACATACGTGTAACTATTCAACTGGGTCTACATTTCACCATCCTACATACACATGTATGTATGCGTGTATGCAGAATTACATTAGAAAGTTTCCAGACCTTCGAAAGAAGCTCCTTGTGTTTCTCTCTCTATTCTTAAGCTTATGCCCGTCATTTTCTTGATCAGAGATTGACCAGAAATTAGCCTACAAAATGGGAGCACAATGTGCCCGGCGACGCGCAGTAATTGCAAGCACACCGCGTCCAGCGGTCTGGCCTGGGGCTTGCGTTTGACTACATCCTGACTAAGCCAGGTCACGACCCCGAGACCGGGTGTTGCAACATAGGAAACGGGTATTACCACATGCCCAGCCAAGTGGGCAAGGACAAGGGGGGAAATGCACAAGTGCAGGCACTGAAACCATGGCCAACCGCAAGCACGGAAACTCCACTGTCACTGTGTGTGTGTGGTACATGTATCTTGCTCAATGCAGTGTGTGCATGTCCGGCCCACAGTCTTGTACAGGGCACTGCCCCTGGACAGAGACAGTAAATTGACTAGACAATATGGGCTAATAAATTATCTTCTTTTGAAAACTGAATTTACCAACTTTCAACTCCACACGATATGTATATTTGTTTTATTTCAAAAAAAGAAAATTTCAGCAGTTTTTGGTACACTTTCAACCTTTGGGCAGTGTACATGTTGTTATAGTACATGTGCCTGTGTAAACAAATGGAATGGACTAAGATTATCTGTGGCCATGCAATAAATGTCTCTATAAATCTCTAAGTTGCTGGTACAGGTGGGTGAAAAAAGGTTTACTTCCTGTTACACAGCGTCAAAAACAGGGTAGGTATGAATGATATATTTGGCACTTTTTTTTCACACTGATCCAGTGAGCAGAAAAGTGTAAACCCGTTAAAAACACCAACGGCAGGAGAGATTACGCGGCATTAGTTTCAAATTAAATGAACAAATCTTGAAAGGAAACAAGTTGCATGCATAAACCCGTTGACCCCTTTCTGCACTGCACTTAAACTCCAATTTTTTGTTACGCCTTTCCAATACAACAGTCTACCAAAATCCTTGCACCATCAAAATAGGGGAGGTCAGTAAATAACAAGAACTATTTCTTAGGCCTTTTTCGTGTCCAAATTGCAATGCCTCATTGGAACGAGAAAAACAAACAAACAAACAAACAAAAATTACAACACATTTGAAGGGGTGGGAGTTGAAGCCCCAAATAATCCAAATCCACGATGCATTTATTTCACCCACCTTGGTTTATTGAATTTTAAGACATTTCGGAACCCCATGGAAGGTATGTCTGAAGTAAACAACATCTCCTGGAGAAGGGGGGAAAAAAAACACAAAAACAAAACCAAATCAGGAAGAGGCATCGTCAAGGTGCAAAGCGTTACACTGATTTGATGGCAAAGACATCAAACCATCAGCCCTGCAGAGCTCTGCCACACTGATGAAAACCAAAGTTTTATTGCACTTCTACGCCGGTGCTTGGCAAAGTCCCCGCACTGGGGTATCACTCTTTGCTTTGTCCACAAGAATGGGCCTGTGTAATGATTCCTGAGAATTGTTAACTTATAGAGGGCTTCAAAGAGTTTCTGGCAAAAAAAAAACACCAGGTGTTATATAGGAATCATTTATAAAGGAAAGCAAGAAGAAGAAAGACCCAATGGTATCAATTGTAATGTTACAAGAACACATAAGCAGGTTAAATGAAATCTTCTCTTTGACAAAATATCTGTTTCCTTAAAACAAATTCCTTGTTTAGAAGATGTAGTCCCTATAACTCAGAGGAACAATAGTTGATTCTGGCACAATCTTTTTAATGATCATGGTTTTTGCAAGTCCTCTGGACTAATGATTGCATTCAGTAGGCAATGAATCGTTATCTTTGTAAGGTGTGGGTGGCTGTAGGGTGGGAAGCACAGGCCCCTTCAAAGTGATACCCTGAAATCTCTCCAAGGTATTAATGCTGATAACATTCTCAAAAGTGAACCCTGGCCATGTCGTCAACAGATGTGAATCAAGCCGAGAAATCGTCCATGATAGCAATTGACCAAAAAAAATATATATATATATATGCTCCCAATCGCAGACAAAGAAGGACATAAGTAAGATCACATTTTGAACTAGCACGTTTGCTTCACGTGAAATATATATCCATAAATATACATTCAAACAAACATCTTCAAACATACTGCAGACCCACTCACATGCAAGCGGGTGTGCGCATGAGCAACCCCAAAAAATTTCGAAACCTCTTTTTTTAACTTTCCTTATTGAGGCAAACTGTGATAACAAGCACAAAAACCGGACCTTGTTCCCATAATCGACATGTCCGCATTAATCAGGAAAAAGATCTATTGCTGACTAGCCGACACAAAACTGTTCACAGCCCAGACAAAGAGTATACATAACATCACTTTCTGAACGAGTATTAAGGTGATTTGTCACACTGATACTGAGGGCACACACGTATTTCGGATTGCGCAACAGACAGTAAACACAGACATCTAGAATGGTCCTTCCAAACTTGGCAGCAATCCAAAACCAAAATCTTACACAAAAAAACAAATTAAAAAATGCACACTTTTAGCATTTTTTTTATATAACATTTAGAGTTTGTTGCCCTTCATCGATAGTTGATTAGAACACTGCATATTGAGGTTGTCCAAAAAGTCCCAAAAGCCCTGGGACAACACCCAGTCCCCAAAAAAGCCTCTAAGCTTATAGATTTCTGCACCTGTACCAGTATATATGTCTGTCAGTGGACGACAACAAACTTCCACCCCCCAAAAATAAAATTAATTAAAACAAAATAACTCCCCAGAATACAAAACGTCACATCTTAAAAATAAAGTTTGGCTATGATAGCAAATGAAGGAATTAAAGTTTGAACATCTGGTCTCTATCACCTAGAATCGGGGGACGGGGGCCGAAGAGAGGGAAGATCAACTTGACTGCACACAAACCCACATGTACGCGAGCAAGTGTAAAAAGGGCTTTAAAATCATGGGGCCATCTCCAATATTTCTTTTGAGGTGGGCTTAAAAACATCCAGCTGATGTTTGGGATAAATATATACTTTTCACAACCGAAATGCATGCTTAAATGTGACCGGCTCCACAAAAATGGGTAATATGGGACTTTTTTTCAAACTGAGTTACAGGCACATTTGAATTGGTCACATCATAAGCTTTAATTTGGTGTAGGTTTGAACCCTGTGGCATTTTGCAATCTGGAGATGTATTGATTTTAGCGTAATCATATCATACACATTAACAGAATTGCTTCCTAGATAAAGCCCTTTAAACACAGCAAGTGGAAAAAGAAATCAGCCAAGAAAAAAGTCTCTTGAATATCCATAGCAACAGTTAGGTTTCTCGTATGAATTGTGAAAGTACTGATATAATAGAAGCCAATAAACCAAGAAGTAAAAAATCACCCTGTCTACATAAAAAAAGTTGTTAGCGTGAATCAGCACAGTGTCCCTTAATACCCTTTTTGCAGAGCAGGTCAGAAATGGACTTACATGTACATGTATAGGAGTATTGACTGTTTTTCCCCCATGAACTCCATGTACATGAACATGTGCATAAGTACATGTAGGCCTCTATAGATCCTCTCGTTTTTGGACAAGCTACAACTGGCAATTAACGCTACACTATACAAAGCCCGATTTGTACATGTATCTGCCCACCTTTTTAAAAAACCTTTTCTCAGATGAAAATGAGATAAAGGGGGAGGGATGTACAGTACAGGGTGTATTGTGAGTCTCTCTTATCCTACATTTCATGCCAACACCGCTGGCCAGTGTGTATTCCCCATTGTGCAAATCTTCAGCCAACAATGATGGGCTAGTTGGAAAAAGCTGTTGGCATTTTGCTGGGTTTCACACACAATGGAGGATTTCCCAGTGTGGTTTTGTCTCCCAAAGCTAAGCACACACACCCAACTGGGTGATGGATATCGAATTTGAATATAATGGGGCCACCATCTCCTTGGAAACTTGTAACCACAAGACTAGCAAGATTACGTAATGCAATTCTCTGACTACAGCTAATTATATATAACAGGTTTGCCCTTACCCAACGTATATTAATAAGCACTGTATGCTCAGTGCTTGTCCGAGAGCTTGCGAAAAAACCTCACAAGCTTACTCGGGTGGGACTCGAACCCACGACCTCCTGCTTACTAGTGCAGATGTCTTAACCACTCGACCACCGAGCTTGCTGGGGTCGGCTGACTACAGCTACTAAGCAGGATTGTGGCTTGATGAGTCATATCATCTGAGCCATGTGCATTGCAATCAACCCACAAAGTGCATGTCCACTCACCCTGCTTCCACCGTTACAAGTTGCGCAACACTTCCCCATGAAAGGCCGCTGGCCCCCTGTCGTCTCGTAAAACGCCGGCGGCGTGTACTTGAAACGAGCCAGCTCTGGCACAAGATCCTACCAACACACAAACAGACGAAAAGGGACTGAAGTCAGAGATCACATTTCAGTTTAAACTCTCCACAAACGAAACCTGAAATTATTCGCTGGTCAAGAGACCTCGCTGAAGAAGCCAGGCGTGGGCGCGCTGAAGGAAATTCAGATTTCCTGCGCATGAAGAAAAAAACCCGGTTCTTGGCCTGTGATAGGTTCATCGCTTGTCCACAGTTGCCATAGCAAGCTTAAACTGTGACCTCTACTAACTAAACAGCTGCCCCGTATTTTCCTCTTGAGGACATGTAGTCTGACACTCTAACTCATTCGTCAGTGATTCACTGTGTAACTATCCTTTGAATATTCGTGAAGTCAATCAGGAACGGTCGATATCGCTAGAAAAAAATATCAATACTTTCAGCACTATTCATAATCCCTTCCGACATCTATCAAGTAAAAAGCCAAAGTCAACCTTTCCTTTGGTTCCAGTAAATAAAACAAAACTAGCATAATGGTATTAACCGTACATGATGACATGAAATCTAACTGTAAATTTTTTAAGATTGTCAGTAGGCAAACTTTTAAGCCACTAGTCTGAGGGGCAAAAGCGTCTATAATGCAACATTTTTTATTTATTCGCACATTCCATTTATTCTATTCGTAAGTATTTGGTCACATGGACTTACCAGTACACTTACAACACTTTTCAAAAACTGTCCAGGTGCCCGTGTGGTAATTTGTAAACAGTTAATAAGCTTTCATGTTCAAGTTGACTTCTACCGTGACATGTGTAGTGTGGTCACAAGATATGGAGGGCTTGACATTTCAGTCCTAGCAGAATCTTTCTCAAAGGCAAAATGACAAGTAGACAGGACTCACAAGCAACCGAGGAATCGACCAAGCTGTGAAGCATGTGTGTGCGTAGCATAGTGTTTAATAAGATTGCGACACTGTTCTTTAAACTGTCTCCCTAAAGTCCACTTACCAGTGATGGCGGCTGCGACGATTTCCCTGACCGTCTTCTCCGTCTCTCTGGCTTGTCGTCCCTGATTTTGTCGTTCCACTGTTTCTTGCCGCTGGGCATCACTGCAGGCATCATTGTGGTCCTCGTTGGAGAGTTCTGTGAGGTCTGCGAGGCAGGATTCGCTTTGCTCTCCCACTTGCGGTAGACTTCCTCCATCCTTTCTAAGTCCATCTTACTGATCTTAATTCCTATGTGGAGAAGTGAGCACACATGTACAGCATCTGAGGTGCATTATATCAGTAGCAGAGCCAGTTCGGCACAGTTAGTAAACGGACACACCACAAAAATCTTTGCAAGGAAGGGCTTGCCTCTGATGAAAAGATTTTTGATTTTTCAAACACTACGCTACCTGTATGTTCAACTTCAGGTGACTGTCAAACAGAATGTACATGTATGTGGAGTATTGTGACAAACCTTAAAATGTGACCCGGTGAAAAATTTCACGATTCCATAGTACCAAATCAAATGTATTGTTACAGCTGTGGAGAGCCTTACAAATCACACAGGTTGGACTAGGCAAATAATTTATAACTCCAGATCAAAGTTGCCTTGGCTTTTTGCGCACAACTTTTTACCTGGGGAGGGGGACTCATCATTAAATCTTCATTATCCCTAACCCACTACGCCCTTTTACTACATGCAGGAGCCATCCTGAATCCTCCGAAATCCTCCAAATTTCAACATGAAGAATTTGCATTCAATTCCTGTCATTATGTTGAGGCAGTGTGAATAGGACTCTTGAGCTGTGCAGTTGATTCAAAAGAAATATCGGGCTAAATTTGTGCTTTACTAAGCACACAACATAAGGTCGAATCCACGACCTTCACGTATGGCATCATTCGAAATCAGCCATGCACTTTGCCATACACCCCCAAAACTCCAAGTTCCTCCACTTTGCAGAAAACGATTTGGGAGGGTTAGGGTTAAACAGGTTAGACCAGAATACTCCTAAAGCCTGCCACACACATGATGAGCCATCTAATGAGCAAGAAGCCTTTTAGTGGCTGTGTGCTCAACACCTACTGTAGTTCATCGTGTGCTATCGCATTTCTGTTCAGTGCTTTCTGCCTTGAACTGCGAGTGAGGCCGCTTCACAAAAATCAAACAGGGTAGGCATTTGCCACGCAGCCTCATGAAGCAGAAAACGCGGCAACAACACACGCGAGCTACTCGTAAGGAACGTCCCCCATGAGATACATGTACATGTAGCTTTCAAGTGCGGCGAGCTTCAAATGCACAGCACATGAGCTCCAGGCTGCTGTGTGCGTGTCTTTATGCACATGTACAGTACAAGCGCCTCGCTACTTATTGTGGTAAATGCATTTGCCGTTGGCTTGGACTTCTAAGCATTTCTATTAATTATGCTTACGACCACTTTAAGGCCACTTTTTAAAGTCGTTACTCTGACTTGGGTTGTTTGTAATCCTGACTTCTTGGTGATTAATCAATTATTCTGACTTTATTAAAACTCACTGAACATTTTGCAGCTGGTTTCGGTTTCACATTAACTGCATACAAGTTGATTAAACCAACGCCAGCCACAGTCAGCATGTGGCAGAGAGGGCAATCACGTGAAATGTGCCTGAATATATACATCTTGCATAATGCGACAGTAGGGGAATATTCACGTAATTACACAGAAAGAAAACGTATAATCAAAGTTTCAATCAAAGAGACCAAAAAAATGAGATCAGGTTTTCAGCCTTTAAATGAGCATTTGGTTTGGCAGAGAATGGGTCTGCAATGGGATTTGAGCCAGAAACCTCCAGATTCAAGCTCTGCAATCAGCCAAGACACCAGGCTGGCCTAAAGTATACATGTGTGCCTCAGATAACGGTCCAATGTTTACGTCATATGGCTTTATATGAATTCTAATTTGGAAGAATGTTTTTCTTGCTTGACTGACTTTGCTCATTAAATATTTCCTTGCCTCTGTTCGGTTTAAAGCCACACACAGCTGTCTCCTCTCCTCCTGAAGCAATTTACAAAACTGGCTGGAAGGCAATATAAACAGCCAATTTATGAACATTTGAAATACCTTTTTATTACTTTTTATTAATGACACATAAAAGCCCTACATGTACATATGTTATGGAGCCAGACATGTCTAATAGTTACTATCAGCACATACCTAAAAAAAAAATACAAAATAGCAAAATAGCAAAAAATAAAACAAAGACAAGAAAATTACATACAATTTTATACTCTGTGTAAAATGCATATGGCACCATGGGTAACTACTACAGGTAAACCGCAGATGTCAGTTTGGGAAGTGTACATTGGCCAACCAATGCAAAATTTATCTAGGAGCTAAGGTACGGTATCTCAGAGCAGTGATTTGCTACACATTTCTGCAACAATGGAGAGCGACAACCAGACCACAGACCCTAACCTGACAACTTTGCCGACTGAGGATTGGCCACCAAAGCATATCCAGGTTTGTGCGGCTGTCTCATTCTGTTCACCCAGTAACACTACTCCCAGCACTTCCACACCCTCTGGTATCCACCAGAACTTTGCAGGACTGGGGGAAGTCTAAACCCCACATTCACTTTGCAAGTGGCTCAATCCGAGTTCCTTGAAAGTCACACAGCAAAGTTCAAAAGACGATCAATTTCAGTGGTTTCTGGTTGGTTTTTTTGCTTCTGAGATTATAAATGGCAGTGATTTTCCCCTCCACACAGGATCTACAGTTGGCAAATAAAATACTATCCCCAACTGTGCTGGTTGTTAACATGTTTGTCATGGGATGCACACTCTCCCCGAGTGACTTCAAAAGAGTGGTAAGTCACCCGTTGAGGAAAAATGAACTCGTGAATTGTCCACGTACGGTACATTGTAAATGCTGGTTTCTTTGGGGTTGGTGAAGTGATACACCAGATTTTGAGTGCACCATGCGAGAAATAGCGCTGAATTGGTAATGGAAATTTTAGAACAGACTTCTGCTCTCACATCCATTTTCTACGAATCTGACAATGCAAGGGGAACGACTCCCTATCAACACTTCACTGATGCCAGACTTGAGGCCAAAAACTAGTATACGCATAGGTACAGCATGTACGGTACCTATATAAAACTGAATTGATGGCAAAATGAAGTACCTCCATAGCACAGAGTGCCTCAGGTGAATATGGATTAGATCTCCATATTACATACTCAAAGCAAGAGATATGAAGTTCACCGGAAGCTGTCATTCTTCACCCTACCTCCCCCTCCCATTCCAGCTTCGTCGGCCCCACGGTGTCGCCGTCGGTTTCTTGTCCCAGTTTGTGGCCCTCCCTCTTTCAGCGTTTGGTCTGGCCCATGCCTTACAACTCAAACCGGCCTCTGCACTGGGAATAGTGGTGACTGCTACCTGCCCAGGGGGTGTTTCCTCCAATGTGTTCACCTATTTGACGCACGGGGACGTGTGCCTGAGGTACGTACATGTATCTAGCATGTGTAGATCCAGTTAACATCATGCAAACACAAACGCCTTCTTAGTTCTAGACATATCTAAGTACATGTCCATGTACATGTATGTACAGTTCCAGGTTCCATCTTCTCAATTTCAGCATTACCATGACTGCTCTGTCCACGTCTGTCGCCATGGGAATGATGCCTCTCAACCTCTTCATCTACAGCCGTTCCTGGACCCAGGAGAGCACTGTGATTCCCTATGACAGTATTGCCATTGGCCTAGCTCTCATAGTGGTACCTGTGCCTTTTGGCATGCTCCTCAAGTACAAGAAACCACTCTGGGCTCCACTGCTGGCACGGGTAAGAAGTTTTACCAGGTCCAAATCCTTCACCTATGAAGCACCTTTCCCCTTTGTTTGGCCTTGTTCTTTGCAATGAGCCCTTGCATGTACCATTATGCATAGTTGATTTCACTGAAAGCAATCTGTGCACAGGCCTAGAAAGTAAATAAACACAACTCTAGGCCATTTTCCAATAGTCGACTTCGGCTCCATCTCAGGCTTCAGCTTTTTTTTTTTTAACTTCCTGACTTTTGAGGTTGTAAGCTCAACAGTAAGTCTGATAGTGCCACAAAATAGTGCCACACAATAGTGCCACAGTAAGATGCAAAAGAGCCAAACATTACAGTACTTCAATTTAAGCTAAACGTCTCAGGCCCACAATCAGGGATTGGTTTCCTACACGAAGCCTGCGACGGAGATGAAGTTGAGTATTGGAAAACGGCCCTAACTTCATCCTCCATTTCTCTATCCCTAACCAAGTTGCAGATCTAGAAGATGCTTGACTCTGCTAGATCCTCCACCTCTACGTACATGTAACTCTACAGCCTTTTCAGCAAATATGTCTCCCCACCCCACACACAAACTACGGTACCCAATTTCCCAGCTTGGTTGGATTCTGTCCTCCGAGTATCAACAGACTTTATTTTCTTGGCTCTTGGCTCTTTGTAGCTCGGTAGTGCCTTCACCCTCCTGGGGATCTTTGGCGCGGTGGCCATACTTGGCCTAATCAACCCTGCCATGTTCACTTCCCCCTGGCAAATCTGGGTGGCCGTGGCTGGCCTGCCCATGTTGGGCTTTGGCCTGGGCTACCTCCTGGCCTGGGCGCTCCACCTGCACCATGTCCAGTGCCGCACGGTCAGCCTGGAGACAGGGATGCAAAACATGGCGGTGGCCTTCACCCTCATCCTGCTGACCTTTGCGGACAGCCCGCTCCTCCACGACATGCTGGTCATGCCGTCCCTGCTGTTACCCATCATGGTGCTGGACTGTCTGCTGATTGTTGCCTTGTACCGCGCCTGGATGAAGTGGCGTCCAGGCCCAAGAGAGGAGACTGCCTCGACACTCACTAACAACCAGTTCAGCATGTCTGACTTCCAACAGCCCAATGACGACCAGGACAGACAGTAAAGGAAGAAAGCAGGGGGTTTGAATCAGTGGACCGTATTTCCAGTGGTCAATCTTGTTCACTTGCCATTCAGCCCTCCACTGAAACTCAATGGGAAACCCACAAGATCTGCTTTTAATCAGTTTGACGCAGGAATTTATGGCAGAACAGGCTTGACGTGTAGCACAGTGAAGCGGAGGTCACAGGTTCCAATCTTGCACAGCCTGCAGTGTGTACACCAATCAGTGTTTTTCTTCATTAACACATGCAAATGCATGTGTTTAAATGGCACCATACAGCCTGAAACGTTTTTGTCAAGTGCAATACATACAATACCAGGATCTCACTGCAAATGTTGTCAACTATAACCAAATCTACACCCACAGTATGCAAATGCTACAAGTTTATCAACAGCCTCAAACCCTTTTTTACATGTACAGTAAATGTACTGCAACTTGCTATAACATCTACCTGCATGTACATGTAGCACTTCAAAATTCAAGTTTCCTCATTCAAATCCTCAAAGCTTGGTTATGACGCGTTTAATCCTATGGTATAAGAAATTTATTAACATGTTCTTCAGGCGGAAGAAACAGTTAAGAGTGCGCACAGCATGTACGGTACATGACACGTGCATAAATCACCTGCATTATACACCTGTTAGTTACTGCGCTGGTGAAATACTACAAGGTTGATATGTTTGTGTGCTACATGTAAGTAATAGGTAGATTTTTGTGGTTATTAATCTTTTGAAAGTCCAGATAGTGTTGAAGGTTCAATGGGAACACACATCTTACATATATACAAGTAATACAACTTACAAGGCCAAATGGTCTGTTTCATTTCAACAAAGACAAAACTTACCCATGTTGTCCAAATGTGGTGAACAGGTATCCTGACATAAACCGACATGCTCACAAACAGGTAAATGTTCAACTTAACTTGACAGTCACAAAAATGCCTCTGCTTTCAATGTAGCGGTATCTTAGTTCAAACTTGGTTCTATCCTTGCAACACTGTGCAATTCCTTTCACTCAGGCCTGGGTACATGTACACGTCAAGCAACCCTCAAAAACCACAGGAAAAAAACACTTCCAAGGAAACGAACAATGGGATTTACCACTGAGTGAGGAAACCATCCCTCCCTGGGCACTACATGTACCTGTTTGAACAGGATCAAGGTCCCATTGTGTGTGCTGACCTACAGTGCAAAGGTCAGGTGTCCTAAAGGTCAAACAGCACACACATGTTACCACCCAGTGCTCCAATGAACAAGTTAGTTGTTTACAGATTGAATTCAGTAGGCCTGTATTGCCCTCTTTATTCTGGAGACTCCACATAACCTGCGCAAGTGTGCCAAGTAAATGCAGAGAATGGTCCTCTGACAACCCTGCTACATGAATGTAAATTATCAGTCATGGTACATGTTACTACATGCACCATAACTGTGTCATTGCTCGGTGAGACTGTGACATACCGGGGTACTGCACCTAATTGTCTAATAGAAAAAATATAAAATTCACTTCAACAAAAAAATTTAACTACACCTGTAGCATGTTATACACAGCATGTATAAATACAATGAACGTGCCCACACACTCTGTAGATATTGAGGAACAGATTTACACACTTACATGTACCTTGTCTTTCTGGTTTTAACTTACAACTTACTGGTACATGTACGATACAACGGAGTGATTACATTTAATCAAGTAATTCTTCAAATGTCAATTTCATTCAAATGTTATATTTTGACAAAGAGTGTAATTACGTACCTTTTAGAGAGACGAGTAAAATAATTGCGCAATATTTCAGGGAGACTACTGCATTAATGGTGGAAACAATGATAAAACATGTGTGTATGCCCGCTGGTGTTCTATTCTGCAAGTAACGAGCCATGAGTCATAGTTACTCAGAGTCACAGATACTCCCCAGTAACTTGGATGCATGTTATATTAACCCTAACTATTCAGAGTCTAACAAGCATGTGCATGGTTTCAATGGTCCCTGGGGGTTAGGGTTAAGGAAATAAATGTGCTTGGCCGGTGTGCATTCAAGACTGGCTCAGGAGAATGGACATGAATGATGCCTGAGCGGCAGGTGAGGGCATTATCAGTTTTCACTCTCCTGAGCGAAGTCTTAAATGATAGTTT
This sequence comes from Acanthaster planci, assembly GCF_054643075.1. NCBI lineage: Eukaryota > Metazoa > Echinodermata > Asteroidea > Valvatida > Acanthasteridae > Acanthaster > Acanthaster planci. The sequence continues at coordinate 12,853,052 of NC_141789.1, read as the reverse complement.
AAGACCGACCAAGTACATATTTATTCCCATTCACAGATACAATTTTAGTTGAGTCAAAAAAAATCAGTATACGATAAAGTTTCCGAAGACTGTGTTCAAGAATTTTACTTTTACATGTATTTCCCTGAACAACCCTGTCCATTTGATGGTATACTCCTTGAACAATTAGTCCAGAAGAATCTCATCTATCGACTTGGGCATGTGCATGGCGAGATCTGTGTGCCATGCATACAGACTCTTGACTAATAGGAACGGATTAAACTGTCTCGTATCCAGGTGCCAGAACATTTTTACACAGTGGGCATTATCGAATGTTAATAGACATGCACCTTCTAAGCTGTTGTATTGGGAAACTTTCTGTATGAGGTATTTACATGTACACGAATGAATGCACATTTACGCACACCTCGTTAATTAACATCAGGCTATCATCTTGCAATAGCAGGGTATTAGTTACTAATTATATAGCTCCATGCTCATAAGCTCCATGCTCTCAGCAATCTGACAAAATTTCATAAATTTCATTTAATATTCCACAACAAACACGTCAGTGACACTGGCACAGTGGTACTTTCCTTGCCATCCACCTGCAACCCGGGTTCAAATCTTGCCCAGGTCAACCTATGGATTAGGTTATTCACAATTATTGCCTGGGTTTTCTTCCGACATCTAAAACTTAGCATTTCTTCATGCGTTTTCCCTCCAGGTGCCCCTAGAGTCTGGCATGTCTGGAGAGAATACTGTACATATAGTTTATGGTGGAATAAAGAGTATATTTCCAAATAGGTCACTTGGGAGACATTTTGTGGTAAATTTTTCAACATTAGGGAGACATCGGTCATTAGGGAGACATTTCAATGTCCCCAACTTCCAAAACGAGGAAAATTTTTACCATCCACATTTTGAGAGATGATAGAATAGGGTCTGAAAGGAAAACATGCAAAGTTTGGTTAAGATCGGATTAGGGAATATTGAATTATGGGACGGTAAAGTTTGAAAAATTTTGTGCACGTTCCTATGGGAATGTCTCCCAAGTGACCCATTTTCGATAAAATGTATTTTCACATGTATGTACACAGTAATTTACAATTGTTTTTGTGGAAAAGTAAAACATCTCTTCGAAAAAGCTGTTTTGATACAGACTCCATTTCTAATAATTTTAGGGAAGTCACCCTCAACTGGCACGACTGGTAAAATACATGTAAATTTTACTGAAAAATTTGACTAGGCCTGTTCTCCGGCAGAAAAATGCTGACAAAAAAGTTATACAGTGAGTGAAAGAAACATTATGATATACATGTAGCCCCTTGATAGCCAAGAGAAAAACAGCACGTCCCTAGGCTACAGCAGGCTTACACTACACAAATGCTTCTTTTAGATTAGGCCTAGGCAGGGCAGTTTATATGGAGGTTTCTGGAATGTCTGCTTCTACTGTTTCGTGTCATGCAGGCATGTCTGCACTAGGACTGTAGTCATTGTCAGGTGTGGCGAATACACAATTCCCTACTTTGCCTGCCTTCGCTTGCTTGGGCGAGACCACGTACCACTAAAGCGCCGAGAAACAAGCTCCGCTTACCCCGTAGAACTTTACGTGAGCCCGAACATAAGATTAGTCCATGAAGTCTTTTCAGTTTCCACATACGTACAGGAACGTAGGGAGGGGATACATTCCGTTCATACCAAATCTTTCATTCCTACATTACAAACAAAACTCCAAAAGGAACAGAATTCCGTCTAACATGATGTGAAAGTGGGGGGGAAATAACTGTCCATTGTTCACATTCGACGTCTCCGATACGGAATGCAGGGACCCGACTATATTTATTACCGACTACAAAAATTGCATGTCCCTTTTCAACATCCTGACACTGAATCTACTCTTTTTGTAACCAAAATACTTGTAATGGCAAATTCTGATGTTCGTTAACTGCAGAAATGTGGGGACAAACGACGAGAAAAACAACAAAGAACGACGATTGCATTGTCTAGTTCCTATGTTGCACCATGGACGAAGGATCGGAATGCACACACCTCTCGTAAAAAATGAGGGACGGATGGCCGTGATTGAACCCGGACTTGATTGGTTGGTTGGTTGTTGGGGGGGGGGTTCCGAGGATATGATGAAATTCACTTGCTGCACATACACTAACAACGTGCGGCGCACGTGCATGATATGCATGAATGAGCATTTGAGTCCAGGGTCCAGTCCACGGTCACAATCTTGGGCGACCAGTGGTACCGTTTCGATGACGAAATCACATCCCGGCACTATGGGCTGTGAGGGTCACTCACGAGTCGCAGGCGCACATCTCATGTCACTGTTTGCACTGACTTTGTTTCTGTGTGTAAATACACTCTAAGTGTGCATATCGTGTTGAACCCGGACTACACTATTCAGTGTTTTCCACTATTGCATGCAATATAACTTGGGTGTTTTTTTTCATTTGTTAGACGCCTGTCTGTTTATTCTTGTTTGTTTTTGTTTCTTAGTTGTTTGTTTTTGTTTCTGAGTTTGTCCGAGTCCATCTGTTGTGTCTGCTTTGCTGTTTCTATATCATTATATGGTAATCAATTGGTGTTTTCCTGTTTAAATTTTGGTGTTTAATCTACATTTTTAACTTGTACTTTTAACGTGTAGGCCTAATATTTGAAATTTAAATTCATGTTTCATTCCTGGCTGGCTTAACTTGTGGATTTAAGATTCCTAAAGTTTCGTATTGGTTTAAGTCGATTTTAAATAGTGAATTTTTGATCCAAGTTTTACTTTGTTATGATCATTTTGATAATCTTATTATATGAAAAGCTCCTAGAGCGTTAATTTAGGCGGACTTGGCGCTATACAAGACTACTTTTTAATGTTATTATTATTATCACATGGAGCCCTTTTTATGCCGTAAAATGCCGATTAGTGTCTTGCCACATCTTAACAGAAGTAGAGTTAAAGTTGTTCTTGAAGTTTTCATTACTCCCTTAATTTTCACCCTGAGGAGTTATTCGCTGACGGATAATCCCTTGGAAACGCCTTGAAATCATGCATGATTCAAGGAATATTCGAAGACAATTAAAAATGCAGAAATGTGTGTTTAAACAAAATGAAGAGTATAGAACATGACTCAACCCTCTGTAGACAAAACCTTAATTTTCATTTAGACTCGAGCAACTGCTGATAATATTATTTACATTTTCACTGTTGTTTACTTTTAAATTTGTTGAAATTGTTCTTTAGCGAGGCTAAAAGTTAAAATGTTTATGTGAACAACCAGAGTTGTAAGCCTGTCTACATTGAACTTAGAGACTGACAACTCATACAAACATGTTGAAAACAATCTGAAAATATTCACTATAGCCAATCCTTTATGAACGAAATCTCCCATTAGATGTTTAATTTAATGCATCATGTTCAAATGCTGTTATGCTGATATATAGTACGCCACTCTCCATGCTGTCGGGTGCAACAAATTACCTCGAAATAGTTTGCGAACCTGTCTTATGTAATTCATTTCAAGACCTGTGTTTTAGTCTGATGGATTCTCAATAATACATGTAGTTTGATAAATGGCCATTTATTTATTCATTTCAAATGGGATACAATCTGACTCAAAAGTTCTGTCTAAAGTATTCACGTTTAGAATAAATCTTAAAAGGAAATTAGTTACTTTGTTCAAATTCCTAACTTTCTGAAAAGCAAAGCCCGTATTAACATTGGTATCGAACTATTCAGAATAAAATACATTCTGTGGGAAAACACGATAACTTGCAGAATCTAAAAGATTTAGTGCCGACCAAAAACTGTGGAAATTCAGGAGAAAAGTTTTTAATGAGACATTGAAAAGACCTTCTACGGGCGTTATCATAAAAAAGCCTACCTGACAGTGAGATACTTTTCACTATATCTTCTCCATTTCGATGCCGAGTTCCGTATTTCGAAGGAGACCAGAGAATCTCGTCTTCCCCGGGGTACATGTTGCTTGATAATTTGAATGATTGAGCACGGGCAAGTTTGAGAAACTGAAGAGGCAAGCGCAAGTTTGTGAGGTCGCCGCGAGCCAATCAAGGCGCACTCCTGCCTCTTGCATCATTCGCAAGAGGAGTGACGCTTTGGGGGTCTAGTGCGTGGAACACAATCCCCGTGAGTACCCCCATGTGTCCACGAACAGGTGTGTCTGCCGTGCGCTCCTCATGGTGGAAACGTGCGGGGCACGGATTAGTCAAAATAGGAACAGCTACACGTCAGTTGCGCTCGGCGAGACCGCGGTTATCTCAGTCCAAACTGTGGAGGTCAAGAAATGTCTAGACTGTGTGGCTAATCAAGCGGGAGATTATCCAGAGTGAACAGCCAATAAGTGGATGGGTGCTTCACCAGAAAAATCGATAACTGTAACATTCAGCCAATCAGAGTGCAAAATGAATATGTATCAATTAAGGATCTTCATCCAGGAGCGCTCGCTGAAAGCACACATGGTCCATTGGTTTTGTGTGCACTTATTGCGAAATTTGGTTAGAGGCAAAGCGAATATTATGGGGGAAAGGTGCAACAGAGACGAATTCCACATTTAGAAGACGGAAATTATAAAAAATTTTACAAGTGGAGATATTTTAGTATCCTTAATTAAGAACCCCTTTTTGCAGTGAAAATAACCACCATGGTTCAGATCCATTTACGTGAACTCATTCAGTATTTTTTCCCGGGTCTGTCATGCTCCGGACACAAAAAGGGGGAAAATTCCATCTCGGTGTGGAAAGTGCTTTTATGGTCAGTTGACAACAGAAGAAACGGAAAAGCCAAAACAGGTAAAAATAAGGGATCCGTATTCCAAGCATGGGGAGTTTATGAGACAGAACAAAAATATATGTCGCTAGATTATTATACTTGTCCTAATCATTGGCAGATCCATGAAATAGAATGAGATAGGGGCGATTATGGGACAGTATTTATTTCATTTCCCTTCCAATTTTCAAAACATGAAGAGATAAAATTTAGCATCATCTCACCAAAATGCATTAAAGGGTTATAATACATTTCAAGAGGAGCGACCTTCTTTTTTAAAGTCGCAACTGATAACCTAATACTCAGAAAATCGACCCAATGCAAATTTGACAGTTAGCACGAGCGTGTCACGTGAACGTTGCAATGATCGCATGGGTATACATGAACTTTCTCCACGCAGCTCTGGCGCTCTATGAAAGGCGACTGCTTCAGCCTGTGCGTGGTGTTGGGTCAGCAAACCTTTTCAAGGCTGGAGGCAGCCAAAGACAGCATCAAAGAGGACGGGTAAACCTCTGCCCCCCCCCCAAAAAAAGCTCTGGCTCGTCGCTTCAGCGAACATAGGCCACGGGTAGATGTAAATGTCAGCAAATTGTCTCTCCAAAGACCCTAAAATCAAATCGTCCGTTCATTCATTTCTATTTCTTGTTCTTTTTTTTGGGGGGGGGGGGTTGTGATCGGGCTCTCTAACCTATCTTGAATCATGGAAAGCCGAAAATGAGTGTTATTTTCGTGAAAGTATACAAACTTTGAATGTCTTTTAGTGGTCACTGTAAGCCCATTTGGGTTCAACTACAGTTAACACTTAAGGATTGGTTTGATCACGATTATATATACAGCTCTTTCAGATTCCACGAAGATGTAATTTTTCGGAGCCATTGTAGTTAATTTGTCAGTACGATATTCCCAGGAAATGTCGTTCACTCGAATACTATAGAATTCTTGCTTCATAATTGCCCTCGCTATAAATTCACCCTTTTTAGTATTCGATTATGGTTAATCAGTAACGCTCTAGCCTTGGCGGAGGCCGATAATTTTCGTTTCTATGTAATATTCGATATCAGACGGCCTTGTTGAAGGCGAACATCAACGGCATCGGGCACTGAACCCAAAGTCCGACGGCATGGGCGTAAATCCCGAGGGATGGGGTATATATATCCCCACACACTTTTTGAGGGGTTGGGTGGGCTATTGACCCCCCCTTTTGTGGTGAGCAAAAGATTAAAGCAGACTGTGAAGTTTTCAGACTTTCATCAACCAATATGCGTTCAATAGGCACTAAAAACGGGGAAAACAATTTGAAAAAGCCATTAATTTACTTTTCTGAATACATTTTACGGATGTACGTCAATATATCATAAACATTGACCTCTATATAGATTCATGTGGTGTTACCAGCCACCCCCCCTTCGAATTTTCAGGGCAGGGCCAGTCATTCCCCCTCCCCCCAATTTCCGGCCAAAATTAACGTCCGACGGAACGTTTCTCACGGGGCACCTGGAACGGAAAGGCATGAAAGACTTCAACGGAAAATGTGCCCCAGATGCACGTCACGTCTGGACCATACCGTTATGTAGGCCGAATTCCGAAATCTCGAACAGGGCGGTGTGCATGGTTTTGGAAAAAAAAGACTAACGCTGATGTGTCTATACTCTACCTTAAAATAACTTTATAAATAATTTATAATAAAAAGTGCAAGAGAATTTTGATAAATGAACAGCAGGCCACAATTAAATGTGGATACGCTCTTGGCAGTAAATTTTTCCTCGAACAAGCAATTTTCAGCTCTCCACTTTCGAAGGAAAAGGCAGTCACAGACAAGCTAGGATGTCCAACGGCGATCAGGAAAAGGTGACCGAGTATGTTGAAACGAATTTTATAATTGAACGCGCCTATTACAGGCCTATAGCGTCACCTTCAGCCACCACAAGAAACTTTGAAATTAATTGTGTTTTCGTGCCCGCAGCAAGAAATCTCTTCTGTTTTCTGCTGCTGGGGAGAGCTGGCGTGAAATGGGAACCACTTCATTTGTTGTTTTTTTTCCCAAAAAAATTGAAATGCTTCAAATGGTGTTTGAATTTTTACTGTGAATTCGGATGCGAAAAGATTTGGATTTAATCTCTTTGAAATTTGTTCAATGGGCGAATGCTGTTACACAGACCTTGTAGGACATTTAAATGAAGTGCAAGAAAATCATTTCTTCCCCTCTCTCGAGAACCACAGCTTACACGGGAGGCGCTGCGCGCTTTCATACCCAGGGCCCAAAGATTGTTGGATTTACGTGCTCTGATACCGAGGCCTTACACAAGATAACACAATCATCGATAGAGTGCAGAGATCGCTTGGGTTGTTGCGTAAAGGTGCGACGGACTGCAACAGCCGGTCCAAAATTATAAGGGTCTACAGTCTGGCGAGTAAGCCAATTCCAACAATACGCATCGACTCGCCATGATTTAGTGTTGCTATTCCCAGCACATGCACCAATAGTGGCCAGTTCGCCACGCTTCATTAGCCGAAACTGATAAACTATGCCAAATAATATCTTTACCAAGCACGTAACACAAAACACTGGAAACATCAGTGAAAAACCGTCTACTCTTTCCACAGTGAAAGTACAGGACAGTGTACATGTATATTGAGCAGGATGATCACGTACAAACAAGTGAGGATTTTGCATAAAATTTTCGAACTTTCGGAGTGGGTAATTTTTATTTTTCGGGAGGGGACTCAAACACAAACATTTCTTATGGCTTTTTTTATGGCTTTTCAGATGGGCAAGGATACATTTTGGGGTTTCATACACACTCTTGGGAGGGAAATAAAACTAGTCTTAAACCCTCCCTTCCTCTCTCAAGAAAATGGCCACACCTACTTAGGTAAAACCTAGAATTTACTTTTTCAAACAAATCATATTATAGACACACAAGACACGAGTTACAACAAATACATGAAAAGTTTCTTACCTATGTTAATAACCTCTCGCAACTAACAATTTCATCCAAGTTTCTATACATGTTAACCTGCATTTACCTTTCTACTTTTACATTACTACTGGGCAAATAAAAGAAAAAGTAAATAAATTAAGAACAAACAAACAAAAGTCTGTGTCGTGCTCCATGCTGCTTCTTAGGATTTCAACCGGTTGACAAGTGATAGCCGTCATGTGACGGACGTTATGTGGTACTGATTTTAAAGCTGATTTTCCTTAGCATGTCTATACACTGAATGAAAAGCCTGCATCTAGATCAACTGGCTGCGGCTAGGATTGTCATATGCAATCTAGGGGAAGAAGCTGCAGCCACTTGCCAGTAACCTCAATGGGTTCACAGTCTGCAGTTGCCATTTTTAGACATGACCCCGTTTTCTTCTCCATGAAGTTAAGACCAGGATGGGGAGGGGGCTAAAATTTAACTGAGTTGCTCATCGGCAGAAGACATGGCTTAGCAGATCTCTCTTGCCGAGCAAATATGAAAGTGGGAACCGGTCGCGAGGATTGTACAACACGTGGTGTTTTGGCCAAGACCCCTTTGCTGCTTGACAAATGGTGCTTAGCAGCTCAATGAAATTCCTGGTTTGCCGATCTCTGACCGGACCAAATGATACAAGGATGGCTGTGACCAGTAACTGTTTGAGTGTCGGTTGTTCTGGTTGAGCATCAGGCATTTTGCTTCAGGCAGCTACGTCTTTGGGTTCATTCTCGGTTTTGAGGTTGGAAATACGTTTGTTTCACAATGAATGCCAAACCAAGTCCATTGTTTTTATTAACAGTGGTCGAGTTCGGGCGGCCTGTTCTTGACACAGATTTCTTGTTCTCGCTCTCGAACGGTGGGAACACGACCCAGGAACACTGTTCCTGGAACAGGATCACACACCAGCTCCTCATTAGGGTCTTACATGAACACACAGAAAAACTTGTGACATTTTGAGTTTTGAACAGCTGCAAAAGGTAGAAAGATGGCTTACAAAGCTAGAGACAATAGGAAGTTTTGCAAAATTATCATTAATTATTTTCCACAGCACAGAAATGATGTTCCTGTTTAAATAAAAAATTTAGAATTCAGCCCAGCTATCCAAACATTAACTCTCAAATGACGTACATGGACACCGCCATGTTGCATGTTGCTTCTCACTAACTACCAGCCGATAACTGGTTGTGCGTTCCCGGCGTTCAAGTGGCCGACCCACGAACAACAAATCAAGGTGTTTGTGAAAATACAAGAACAAGCCGCCCGAAATCAGCCAGCGTGATTGAGATATCCAACATGATCAAGGAGCAGGAACCAGACAGGTGTCATGCAATGAAATCCAGAGGCCTGTTGAATCCACCACGTCGGTTCATGTACTGCCTGCAGAACAGAAAAAAAAAAAAAAGGCAAATGAAAATATGAGGGCGAGATATTTTTTGCTGGGGCGAGCAAAGGAAACTCAGCCGAAAGAAGAGACTGGATCGACGAGACTAATGGTAAATTGGAAAGCTTGAGAAATACCGTTCTTTGTAAAAAATTTATGAAGAGCTTCCTTGTAGAAAACAGTGCTTCAGGGGAAATAAAAAGACTTACACAGGCGAACTGCAGTTAGAATTTTAACAGTGTGCCACAGAAATACATTACTGAGTTACAATAGGAGACATTTACGTGCAATTTTGTAACATGCTTTGATTGGGAAAAATAAGAAACTGTGTCACATTACCTGTATTTTCTTTTGGGCTGAATAGATACAAAGGAGGCATTATTGGAGCCCGGGACATGTTTACCCTGTCAACATAAAGAAAACTCTTTTCAAGGCCAATTAAAAGAAATCTTCACAAAGAACAATGTAAAAACTTTTGATTATCCACTTATAGACCTCGAAACTGGTATTTTAAAAAATTGTCAGCTTTTCGTTATTGTAAATGAAATTAATCTGTAACAAACTTTATTTCGTCGCCTTCATTTTTATACGTAGGTTTCCCAAAACAGAAAAGTTAACCTCTCATTCAATTCAATATGGCCAACTTCTAATAAGGTGGATTGAGTGATGAAGACGTTAGACACTTACCTTGGTCGTGTCAAAACCTGCAAAGCCCATGATTTTCATCATCTCAATCTCCTCTTCTGTTTTGCCTTCCAGTTGGGATTCTGGTGAAGAAAAAAAAAAGAAGAAAGTCTCATATCTGCTGAAAAAAAAACCACTACCCAAACTCAATGGAGCCTAAATGCCTTGCCACAATTCCTCTAAAGACAAATTTTACAGAGGTGCTATTGCAAACAATGGATGACTGTGCAAAAGCTTGAAATCCTTCCTCACATCAAATACCGCGCGCCGAGGCGGAACGTAACCCTACCCGGCCCTTGCACTGGCAAAGGTGAGAGAGGCTGGTTGGAAAGATTTCAACTCAATGAAATAAAAACTGGCCGCCATGCTCAGTGCGTCCCACGCTGAACATGAGCAAAGAAATGTGCCTCTTCTCAACCTGAGGGAGGTCATTTTGATATAAAAACACGCAATTTCTTGATCCTGCGCAGAGTGGATGCTACGGAAGGGTCTGAAACAGCCTGAGAACACTTCAATGACCTGGTAAATATGAGTAACAGGTGCATTTCCATTTTATTATTTTTTTTACTACAGACACAACACTATCTTACCATCAATGACAGGCCTGCTAGGCTGGGTTATCGCTTCCTTACTGGACCCCCTGTAAAAAAACCAAAGAAAGTAAGAAGTGTAACAAAAGTACCGGCGGGCATGAGCAGGAAATGGAGAGACAAAGGCGTTTGGTGGATCTTAATGTGCTCCAAGTCAGAGACGAGAGCCAGTAATAGTCATTTAACACTTTTGGAAACGGAAATCTTGTTTTATTCTTTTTACGATTGTGGACCAGTAACACGATGTTTTTTGGTTCTGTGCCAGCCATGGCATTTCAAAAGGGGGACACCCTGTTTGTTTTTGAATTGATTTACACCAGTGTTGTAGCTGCATACTTCATGACTATCAGGTTCACTGCTAATTGTTGAACTGGTTACCAGGTAATAAAGCTAGTGAACAATGAACACTTAAATGCACAAGATTTTAAGGAGCAAAGTACCAACAAAAATACTTGGACGAAAACGTTTTGCGTAGTCGTTTCATAATAACTGAGCTTTTGTTATACAGTGATGGTCTAAAGTCATCCTGTTATTTTGTCGCATTTACCAACATTTACCAACTAAATCCCGATGTTTTTCAGCTTTGTTCTCTACTAAACATATTCCATATTTGGTGGAGAACTTGGAACTTGAAAAGTACTTGACAGCAATATTGATTTATACATACGGCGATGGAGACCGGTTTCGGTGTCCTCTTGGGCTGTTGGAACGAGACCTGAACAGCGTATAAAAACAGAATCTGAGATAGCTAACAGTATGTCTCTCCCAAAAGGCTGACAAATATCACATGAAACATGCAGACAATAAGAGAAAGGAATACACAGCAATTATCAGGGGACAGAATCTATATTAACTTCAATGAAGGGTTTAACTGATTAAACTTGTCTTTCCTGAAATCAGATTAACACAGTCAACAATTACGGAACAAGACGTGGCATTCAGTCGATGGATGAAATCTTGTCTTCTTTTACTGAAATTATGCAACACAAGTACATGTCTCAAAGACAAGACAAACGAAAAACATGATAATGGATGATCCTCTGAAAGTTATTCAAAATTTCTTAACAAAATTTAACCTGAAGAGACACTATAGCGTTTGTAAATTGGAGAGGTACACCAAGTCATTACAGCCGATTAGAGACAGTTCAATGACCAGTTCCTCATGCCAAAATTGGTTCACAGTTGACGGCACAAGGCCATTCCTTCTGAACAACTCCTTACAGATGATGCAGGTAATTCTCTACCAAGGACAGTTATCAGCCTTGGAGGGATGCAGACAAGTTTTCTTCAGTTCGAGACCCAGCAGGACATGTGGTAAAGGGGAACCCCCCCCCAATGCGATGCACAAGTTGTATACCCTAAGGCCATTGTGCCTACTGCACCCCCCCTCGGAAATCTGAAAGGGCTTCTAAAGATTCCATCGACACAAAAGAAGACACAATAGAGAAGGTCCCCCTTTGCAGCATATGTTCAGTTCAACCTTCTATTTGCTCCTTGGTTGGACAAAGCTTTACTTTAACACCACACCGCACATTGCAAATTGTCTGATGGCTTGAAAGCCACTGATATGCATCCCTGTCAATTATGCACCAACTGTTTCTAATCACCCATTAGGACTTGACACACAAACATGAATCTACAAATACCTTCGTCTCCTTGGGGAGCGAGATCTGACAAAGAGGAGTAAATAAAGGAAAGAAAAAGGAAAGAGACTGGTCAATAAATCAATTAATCCGATGGAAAGGGAATTGACAGTAGAGGTCAGTCAACAGAAAATCAATTGACAACCTTCGAAAGAATTTACAAATATAACGAGTACTGTTTTTTTTCCCCGAAGAAGTTGTGTAAAAAGTAAAAATAAGGACCTTGTCAACGATTCAGTTTATTTCTTGTCATCTTTGACATTGGAAGTATCTACAGACATGCACAGACAGCTTTTTTTCATCCAGATTATGCGTTGAGTTGAAATTTTCTCGAATGTAAATGCAGCATCCAAAATTCTTCACTTGGCGACCAGACTTGAAAGCTAGGTCTCTTCATTTTAAACGTGATTGGAGATAAGCAAAAACTGGTGGGCCATCGAGCTGCTTCTGCCGGTTGGAGAACACTGCACATACCTTGATCTTCGTCTACGCCTTGGGGACCTTGATCGAGAACGACTTCGTCGCCTTTCTGTAAAAAGACAAACATCATTCCACGAAACAGTCGCTGAAAATCTCCAGTCAATCCCAAACCTTCCTTCGCAATCCTTCGGGAGGTTTTTGGCAATCTTGAAAGGCAATCCCCTCCTCCCCTCGCATTATTCCAAACAGGCTGGATGCCAATTGAAAGTTACAGTGTAAACAATGCTCCAATCATTTTCTGGATTTGGGGAAAGGGAGGGGGGACCAGTCCCTTGCAGAAATGCCAAGGAAACGTGTCATGACTGTGGTCTCCCCGTACAGAAACAAATCATAGCACTTATGCTCTTGAACATACTGACATAGGACAATTATACTGACTGTGCTAACAGTGTAGCGATTGGCATGAGCAAGTATTTTCCTTTTCACACAAAAAAGTTGAACAATGAGGGAACTTGAGGTCCCTTCTCGCTCACCTCTTCTTCTGTCTCTTTCCCTTGAGAGCGATCGCCGCCTCTCTGGAATCGGGAAAAGAAGTACAAATGACTCTACGTTTATGTATTTTAACGAAGTGTATATTTTGCTGCTAACTGGGCATGCACTCATCATGCTCACGATGATAACACATGTTGTGAATATTACAAACTAGCACGAGAAGTCATTGCAAAGTATTTTGTCACCAAGAAATTTACTTTTATCAATGGGACTTGAGTCATATTAACTGTCACTTGGGCCTTATGATTAGAACTTGAATGGAGTTGAGTCATTCGCCTCGCCTGCAATGACTCGAGTCAAGTCATTGGGACTCAAGTCCAGTGGCCAATATTGTGACTCGAATAAAAATGTGGAGTGCAATCTTTGGAAGTGTGCAAATTTTAAATTTGCACGTGCAATTTTTAACTTTTGTAAAATCAGAGAATTGCCATAAAAATTGCGCACAGTGATGAAAATTTCGTGGAGACATGAACCACAGGCAACAGTTGTACTTAAGAGACTAACATCAACTACATGTTTTGCATGATTTTGTCTGGTCTGTTCACACGAGACGTTCTCGCTGCATGTAAAGAGTGGCACGTACGTGTACTTAGGGGCCTGGGCTGGGGCACGGTACATCAGGCATCACATTTAAACTGTACGTTAATGTCCTGGAGATGACGTCATGGCGTGCCAGCCTAGTGGACCACTCACAAAAAGCATATCGTGTGGGCACACACACACCGACTACTGATTCCTGCACCCCGCAATGTCCGGTGTAGTTTCAATGTGATCACAGCTGCCAACCGTTACACTCAGGAATTAGTCATCGGTGCTTGTGTGTTGACACGGCAATTTAAATGATTTCCGAGCCCCGCAATGTCTGGCGTACAGTTTCAATGTGATCACAGATACTGAACATGCTACGCTCAGGAATCAGATGTCGGTGCGCGTGTGCCGACACGGCATGCTTTATGTGAATGATGTGCTAGGCCGATGCGCCATCACGTCGTCTCCAGGACATTAACATACAGTTCAAAACAAGATGGCGACATCGCGCTTGATGACAAGACCGTTCCGATTTAAAGGGGAAATTTCTCTTTTCCTCCCATATGTGAGTAAACCTTACCATCATTATTGGAATCTCCGATTCTGACTTGATCCCACTCCAGGCACATTAGACAGTTTAACAACCATTTTGGAGGTGAATTCAGAGGATTTTGATTCAGGGTACAAGCTGTTTGGGTGAAATGAATTAATGGAAGCCAAACCCCATGGAAGGTACTTGGACCCTTCTATTGCCTAACCATGTCCAAATTTTGAAAACGGCGATTTGTAAAGTCCAAGTTACTCGGCCTATGGCCAGACCTACTACTAGGGCTAATGTGTGTGAGGGTATGGTCACCACGTCCCTATAGTCTCCACTGGTGCAAAGAACAATTGTAGGTCTTAATCAGTTGTTCTTTAAGGGTCAAAAGTTTTACGATACTTAGTCTGCCTACCGATTCACCAATTACAGCAGGTTATTTTGACCTCAAGCTTTGCATAGCGTCTTCATGCCTCAACCAATCATGCATATGCAAATGAGCTGTTCCGACCACTCAGGCGACGGTGCGCACATGTCATTCAAAGTTTGGTCCCACCTACATCCCGAAACAGTTGTGTTGCAACTTCTTCTTCAGGTTTACTCTGCTATGCCACGGATGGATACTTTTTAAGAGACGGTAGATAGGGTTTTCCCAAGCGTAATCTTATTTAAAATAATGTTATTTGTTGTGGCGACTTTGTGGTTGGTGGAACTCTGATGCCTGGTGAAATCAGGGCAGCTGGCAATAAATTATACTGCGTGTATTCTTAACGACGCAGACCGTGTGGTGTAAGTGTATCAGTACATGTACATGTATGTCCAAAGCCACACCGTATACAGGTAAGCTTTTCTCTAACCCTCTTTCTCATAAGAACTGTGGCTCCCTTTGTGAAAGTTACTTGCTCCTGGTCCCCTTTCCCTCCAAATGATTTTGTCCCATGCAGAATGCATTTGTTTGCCCAGGATTTTATGAATGACAATGAGGCTCCGCCCGCAGCAATGCAAGTGACTCCTCATTTGGCTTTTGTAATAAATATATTTTCCCCTCCGTTTTTCTGGAGGGATATCAGAACATTTGCACCTATTTTACTAAAAAAAGTATGCAGTTGTCAATTGTGCTAATTAATCCAGAATAACAGACACATTATAATGTAATGGCAAACTGACACACATGCAGCCGTAAAGTCACCACTTAAGCGCCGACTTAAATTTATCATCAGAAAGACATCTTCGTGTCAAGGAAGAATAAACCACGTTGAAATGGAAGCAGACTTCCAAGTATCTTGTTATAACAAAACAAACGAAACAATACATGGAATAATTGCATAATACCGAGCCACTCTGACAAAAGACCTCTGGAATGACTGGATACATGGGTACAAGGTCGTGCGTGGTAGTGGGGTATTCTGCAATTGATCTCAATATATGATTCAGGCCAAAATTCAGATGCGGATGGCGACTATACCGCCACGCACGTTATATTATAGGCCAGAAGAATGAATACCTTGGATTTCCGTCCACCATCTGCATACCGCTGACACAGCCGCCAAAGAGTTTCATTATTTTCAAAAAAGATATTTCGGAAGAATCGTTGTTTTTTTCCCATTGGTCGTGGTTAAAAAATGGCTGCAAAGTAAATCGGGGGTTCATGGTGCACCCGCATACAAATAAAAAATGGCATGATGCAAGACGAACTCAGAGCTAGGCTACTCTACTTTCAACGTTGGTTCCCTTTGCATGGATGTGTACACGTTATCGATGTGCAGTGCGTACACCAACTAATGAATAATGAAAAAAACCCTCATCGGTTTTCAAAACTGTCCTGACGGAAATCAAGGATGTTCATTCTCATGGCATGCATTCTCAAGGTTGGGATGACGTCACTGATTCTTCTCTCTGATTGGTCAATCGATGGCTATTCCATATTTCACACTCAAAACTCAAAGGGGCAAAAATAGTGTAGCCGTCTATGGGGAAAATGTGAATTATTGACAAAACTCTTGACCTTTACATCAAATGTGCCTGAAATTTCACTTTTTACGGGCTATACGTGTAGGCCTATACATCTCCCACACAATGACTGTACTGAAATGGTTTAAGTTATTTTTATCATATTGCTGCAAAAAAGATAAAAACATGCAAATCCCTGTACAAAGTGAATGGAGAGTTGCCCCTTTGCCCAAACGTCGAGTGCAATAAATGGAACAACCTCCAACCATGGAGGTAGAATGGCCATAGCCTATCATGATTTGATTAGAGGCCTATAAAAAGATGAGGGAAGAGTTCCATATACGGACGCCAGTAATTTTTCCCTACAGCGACCTACTAGCTGTCAGAAAGCAAAAAATGTAGAGAAAAATTCAATTTGAAAGGGAAAAAACAAGTCGTTTACTTAGAAAACACTTAAATTTTCCGACATGTCCGACCAGTCGACCGATGACTAGGCATAAGGCTTGATTGTGCACAGGGTGTCAAGTGGCGTCCTAAATGGAACTCTTTCCATAAAAATGTCAGATGTGGGTTTAAGCCCTGATGTTTGCTTAATAATACTTAAGTTGCTGACCTCTTCTTACAGGTGATCGACTTCTGCTCCGACCCATTGGCTTAATATTTACGCTGGAAAAAAACGTTAAAATTGCAGCACCCCGCACTAGCAGCGCGGATAGTCACACAAAATATACGCCACCACGAGATTGCACAAGTTAAGAAAAATGAACCTGTATTTCGCAGCAACTAGAGGGCGCTAGACAACAATTAGGGACAAGATTCAAGACAATTTTCAGCTACACGAGGTTATCAAATTTGCGGTGAGTTTCTGTTTATCCATGACCTTATCGCAGTAGCTTGATTGGGCTGTTTGCAAGACCTAATTATTGACTTGTCAAAATGGAATTGAAAATTGGAATATGTAACTCACCACATTTGTCGTGAAAACAACTTGGAAGAAGTTTATCTGCTGCAAGTTAGTAGGGCCGAGCATGTTTTACATGTACAGTGTACATGTATGTACCTTATGTAACTTCGTGCGCCCATCAGTGAACGCTCGGGACACATTTGAGGTCATGAATTTAAAATTACCATAACATCAAAACCTTATATGTCCTATCGGTAATACGGAATGGAAACTTCACTCTTGTACTTATAATAGGCCTAGTAAACCTAAGTAAAAGTGTCTTTAGCATGTTTAGGTACATGCTAAGCCTCACTTGACGTTTCTAAAATGGTTGGACATGAGGGGGGGGTTAGAATTCCTCTCTTCCCCAGCTTTAAGTTTAAGATGGTCCAAAATAACCCAGTTGTTTCTAGGATTGAAGAAATTTTGGAATCTTCCAGATGTTTTGTACACAGCTGCACTCTTTCAAAGATGCACTTTGAGTGCGGTTAAGGGAAAAAGATGCATTTTGGGTGGGTCTGCCTCCCCCCACCGAAAAAAACAGTTCCATATTTGCCACCCAGTAAACCTTGTGCAGAAAGTCTTCAGGCAATGACGGGAAAAAGTCTAAGTGTTTTCAAAGAAAGAGTTTTTTTTTGTTTCATCAGATTTTCACATTTGGTAGTTTGCATATGGACTTTTTCCTCAAAATGTCATCCACCTCCCCAGAATGCTGACCAAAAATCCCACTCTCAAAAAGGCTTGCCCCTTTGGTTTCTCCCAAAGCTTTGATGAAGTGAAAATTGCCTTTTTGCTGCTGTTGACATGTTAAGTAAGGGAATTATGCCTAAATGCCGTCTGATATTCCAGACCTCTTCATTCCAACAGACTTGAAGATGGAGTGGGACTGGTGGTCCCGAATGCAGGGCTCTTCGTCAGTGCCCAAGACTCCCCGACAAGGGAAGTGGTGGGCTAATCTCAGAGACCCGGTCTGGCCCCGGCGGAACTCCCGATGGCAGCGACATTGGCCCCGATCTTTCGGAGTCCTGCCAGGTTGGCATACATTGCTTCAGTCCCACCAAATCTGAAGGCTGCATCCTTTCTAGATAGAATCAAATGCCTACATTACTTTATTCCGAAGCTGAACAGTAGAAAGAACTTAACAGGCAGTTTTAAATCTCCTTGAAATTCGGAATGATCTTGTTGCTGTCCGAAGTATCCTGGAGAACACAGCACAGTGTTGGACAGTCTCGCACCCATGGGGGAAAGTTGGAATCCTCCAATCCCATGTTGTTTTTATTTTTTTTTAAACCAACTGTCCAAATTTTTTAATCCATTGAAAAATTTCACCCCCCTCCCAAAAGGGTACTACCATTTCTGAAATACTGGTACCCTCGCTTCCTTTTATGTAAAAAAAAAATGAAAACATGTTTCCAGGGAGCCCTCCTCCTGGATATGCCTCTGATATTGGATGCTTTCACAGTTAGGATTTTCATAGTAACCATCCATGGACTGAAATGTACATTCTTGAATAGAGGTCAGTTTCTCATTTAAATAGAAAAGAAATTTAGCACTGCTGCTTCTATTTATTTCATGAATAGTTTAAGAGCTAATGGAGGTTGTGGGGAACGTCTTCATTTGTGATTTTCGGAAGTATCTTTCCTTTTGAATGTCATGTTTGATCAGATTTTATGTTGAGGCTGATGACCCTGAGAGAGTTTGTGGGGGAAAATGAATTTCATTTGCTCATTTTCTTGTAGATTCCATTTACTTACTTCCCTGGGTTTGAAAATTTGTAATTTTCCTTTTTTTTCAGAAGTGGATTTAAATTCTGTGCACGTGAAAACTTTGGATGAAATATTGCGAGAGAGGGAGGCTAAGAAATGCAGAGAACAGGGTTTGTAACAGCATTATGAAATTTCTCTCACCTCATTTGTAATGCACATTGACCACAGCCTTCAGTGATGTTTTTCACATCCCAATTCAATATTGATTATGAGGATTGTGACTTTTCCGAGTATTGATTCTTTCCAATACTTGGAATTGATATAATATTTCAGCTGTCAAAATTTGTTTGGAATTGATATCTCATAATATTTCACTTTAGAGCTGTCAAAATTTGTAAAAAAAAAACTGATGGAGATAAAAATGATGTTTATCAGACTCAAGATTATAATTATGCCTAGACTGAATTCCTGTTTCTGGTTTTTCCAGCAATGTCATTGGCTCCTGCGAGTCACAGCTTCCAGGAAATGACCAGAAATCTCCAAATGGCCCATCACCAAGAGAAGAATCCAATCAGCCGAGTCAGATGGAGCCAGTTTAATTTCCACGGTGAGGAGAGGAACGATGATGAAGATGATGGAGAAGATGTGGTTGCCATGGATATGGCCGAGTCTGACCACTCTGAAGAAGACAATGCAGAGGCTGAGTTCTCGTCAGACGAGCTGTGCCCTGAAGAACGGGAAGGTGACCTCAGTGAGGAGACGAGTACGAGCTCTCTGGAGGAAGAGGA
Source organism: Acanthaster planci (assembly GCF_054643075.1). Lineage (NCBI taxonomy): Eukaryota > Metazoa > Echinodermata > Asteroidea > Valvatida > Acanthasteridae > Acanthaster > Acanthaster planci. Next base: position 12,833,595 of record NC_141789.1, on the reverse strand, counting down.
TGGAAACAAAATCGACCCAGTGGAGGGGGACATCATTCCTGAGGAATGGGAAGACAGGGGTAGTGACAAAGTTGTTCAACTCGATGACCCTCGGGTCAATGTTGGGGAGGACCAGAGCTGCCTTGAAGAGGGTGAGGAAGAGATTGAACTTCTCAAATTCTCTCTGGGTGATTTTTGGCCAGAAGAGTCCAACAGGAGTGCTGATGGAGAGCAGGATGAAAGGTTTCCAGAGGGAGTTGGGGAAAGTACCCGAAGTGGACAAGAGAGTGACAACAAAGAAGAAGCTGAGATGCAAGATGGTCTGCAAGCAGATGTTGCAGATAACCAGAGCAGCTGCGAGGAGAATGATGGGGACAATGGGGATGTTGTATCTTCTCAAGATGAGTCACATCTTGGAGAACTTGACAGTGGTGTTGATGGGGAGACTGTATGTAGCCCTCAACAAGAAGAATATGAAATTCATGATGAAGCAAGAAATGTGAAAGGAGACGGGGAGACAGTGGAACAAAGCAACCTTGAGGAGGATGCTGGAGATTTTGAGAAATGCAAGAAGGGAGACAATCAAGACATGGAAGATCTTGCCTCGTCTCTGGATGTGCTGTGTCCTGAAGAAGCCAGTGGTGATGTCTGTGAAGTGACCAGTGGTAGTTTACAGTATGAGGAGTGTCAAATCGACCAGTCAGATGAGAGGATCATCTGCAGTGATCAGGGAAGCAACAACGGTAATGCCCTCAAGCAAAGTGACCCCCAAGAGGACCTTGGAAGAGAGAACATTGGAGGTGATGAGAGCTACCATGAGGAGAAGGAGAAAAACGTTAAGGTTTACGTCCCACCAGATGATTTCTGTCCTGAAGACACTGATCCAGTAATCGGCAAAGAGACACAGGATTGTAGAACTGCCCAAGTATGGAAAGTGATCCTTGATGTCGTCAAGGGAGACAAACATTATGACAGAAAGACTGTGCAACAAGGTGACCTCCTCTTTGATACGGGAGATGACAAGGATCACCCGCAGGAAAACACTGAAGATACGGACTGTGCTGAAGATGACATCTGCCTTACACAATCCACCAGAGGTGTTGATAAAGACATCAGTGACATTCATCAGGAGGAGGAAGAGCTTAAACTCGTCCCAGTTGAGGAGAGTTCCTTGAGTGGACAGGGAATGTGGAATGACAAGGGCTCAACTTTGTGGGAGAATGGCCGAGTGGATGCCTGTGTTTCCAAGAGTTTCCAGGTGGAGGGTGAGGAAAACATGGAGGTCAATGCAACTGACAAAAGAGGGGAAGGTTACCAATCAGTAGAGGAGAGCTCAGTAGACACCAGCATGGAAGAGGGTAAGGGCAAAAGTGAAATATCTGAGGAAGCTCTTGATGAGGGTTCTTATGAGGGTGTGTCTGCCGGGGACACAAGTAGCTCAGAAGGCACAGACAGAGAGGAGGAGCAGGACATTCGGGGCAAAGGTTGTCAAGGGGATGAAAGTCCAAAAGGTGGAGAGGATAATGGCTGCCTGGATAAAAGCACCAAAGAAGTCAAGGCCAGCTCTCTCGATTTGAGTCAGGATTCGTACAGGAAGAAAGATACTGATAATCAGAGCCCGAGGACTAGCCCTTCCATCGGGCAGATGGTTGATGAATGCAGTGGGACAGATGTCCTCACTGACAGCGAGGAGACTTCTGATACTTCCACTACCGCAAATAAACCTGTTTGTGCTCAAGTGGAGGAAGCAGACAAAGCAGCTGTTAAGAGAAAAAAGGATGTGTGTCTACCAGAACTGAAGGAATTAGTTAATGCACCAAGAGCTCTCCAGGATGAAATGTCTTACCTTCCCACAGAGTTTTCTCATCCAGTTGTCTCGAACAAGTCGGAAACTAAAAGCAGGCCTCAAACAAGGAAAAGAAAATGCGAAGAGAGCACGGCAGGCGGGGTTACGTTTCTGAAAGTTAGAGGTAAGAGAGATGGGTTGAGAAAGACCAGGCAGGAAAGTGCTGGGCAAAGACAGGCTAGGAGTGGGAAGGTTGAACGGCATGCCAAGGTTAAGAACAAATTGACCAGTAAGGATGCTTCCACCCCAGACATTCCTGAAGTCCCCCAGACAAGGCCGCAGAGACAGGTTGCAGTCACTGAGGGACCCCATAGAAAGAGGGGCAGATTTTGTCGGAAGCCCCGGGAAGGAGGTGAAGTAATTCGCAAGTTAGGCCAAGCAAAAGAAATGGGGCCTGGTGCAGAGCTTGGCCTTAGTCGAACGGGAAATGAGAGACATGACAGGCCTAGAAGGAAGGCCAAGGATTGCAAAGGAAAGGAGGATCCATCTCAAAAAGAGCCAGGGAGGAGACTGAAGAGAAGCAGGGCACGGGATGATGTCTCAGTGTCGGAAGGAAAGAAGCTGCAGGGCTCTGTTGAGCAATGTGGTCAACCCCAGGAGGTCTCAGACAATTCCAGGCAATCTCAAAACAGCAGGAAGAGGGCTCGGAAAGCAGAAGATGACATTCTGAGGAAGGTCAAGAGGCCAAAAAGAAACAAGAATGACGGTGTCAGTAATAAGAATCACGAAGGGGATAATACCTTGCCACCTGCCAGTCCTAAGAGTGCATCAGGAGGTGTAACAACTCGCAGTAATTTTTCTGATCCTGGAACTGTGATGCATAAGAAAAGGGGCCCAAAAGCAAAGCTGCAGTCTGTAAACCCTGCACAACCTTCATCAAACACAGTGGCAGAAAAGGCACCAGTCTTACATGTAGCAGTTACTTCAGACAAGATCGAGCCAAAAGAAAATACATCCACTCGGGTTGCGCAAGAGAGGCAGGACACTGAGAGAAATGTTCTTGAGACAACAGGTTTTGAAGGTGCCAAGAAGCCAAAGGGACGAAGGGATAATTGTGCCAGTAATAACTATGATCGAAGGGATACATGTAATCCCTTACTGAAACCATCTCCTGGCAATACATCAGAAGGTGTTACGACTCGCAGTAATTCTACTACTGGAACTTTGGTGCTTAAAAAAAGGGGAAGGAAACCAAAGATACAGCCTGTGAACTTGTTACAGCGTTCATCAAACATGGTGGCAGAAGTTTTACCAATCTTACACAAAGTAGTTGCTGGAGACAAAATCAAGCCACGAGAGTGTCTATCTGTTCGGGCTGCAGAGGAAGGGCAAAGTACCTCGAGAGAGGTGCCTGAGTCACCGGATTTTGAAGGTGCCAAGAAGTCAAAGGGGCAGAAGGATGATTGTGCTATTAATAGTAGTGACCAAAGGGACGATACCTTGGTGACAGCACCTCCTAGAAAATCATCAGGGGGTGTAACAACACGCAGTAAATCTACTACTGGAACTTTGGTGCTTAAGAATAGGGGCCGGAAATCAAAGTTGCAGTCTGTGCACTCTGTTCAACCTTCATCAAACACGATGGCAGAAGTGGCACAAGTCTTATATAAAGCAGTTGCTGGAGACAAGATCAAACCACAAAAGAATCCATCTGCTTGGGCTGCACAAGAGAGGCAAGGTACCAAGAGAAACGTTCCTGAGCTGCCAGATCTTGCAGGTGATAATGTCAAAAAAAGCAGAGCTAAGAGGACAGCTTTGAAGAAAAAGTCATATAGTCCAGTCAGAGGGCCAAAGAAAAGGCAGAGGAGGAAGCAGGATGAATGTGAAGTCTTGGTGGATCACAGACCAAAATCTGCTAGCTCATCCTTTAAGAAGCAGAAACAAATCTTGCAAATTAAAATCACCAGCCCTAAACAAAAACAAAATGTGCTTGCAGATAAACTGCCATACAGTTTTTCTAAAACAGCCTCTACTGAGATGGTTGATGCTACTCCCGGATCGGATCAGAATATTGTCCAAGATGCAGCAGTCAATCAGGAAGGGCATCAAGTAAATGCTGACCAGCCTATTCCTGAGACCATCAGAGTTCCTTACCTTGGAACATTTCCAATATCAGGCTTGAATGTTAATGTTGAAGATGCTAGAGAGGATCAAAATCCGCAAAGAGCAAATTCCGACCTGCCCCATCCTGAAACTGGCAGGGCTCCTGGTCCTAATGCAGCCCCAAAAGCAGATCGGAACATTTTTCAAGACGTAATGAACAGTCAGGAGACGGAAGGGGTAGATGCAGGCCTGCCCGTTACTAAGACCGGCAAAAGTCCCTACCTGGATATAACTCCAGAATCAGATGAAAATGCCAGAGATATTAGAGTCAGTCATCAGGAAGTGAAAGGGGCAGGCACTCATGAGGCTCTCTCCAAGACTAGCAGAGCCTGTTACCTTGATACAACTCAACAGTCAGATCAGAATTTGGTCCAAGATGTTGGCATCAATCTGGAACCAGAAGAGACAGCTGGTGACCAACTTCTCTCCAAGACCAAAGGGGTTCAAACTCTTGATGCAACTCCAGAGTCAGCTCAATATTTCACCCATGTCAAAAGCATCAGTCAAGGACTAGAAGGGACAAATGACCACCAGTTGGTTCCAGAGGCCACAAGAGTCCCTTTCGCTAAGATTTTGGCCAACCAACCCCAAGTCCTCCTGCCCAAACTTAGTTTCAACATCTCAATTCCACTGGATTGCATCAGTCTGAAAAAGGCTTGTGAGCGAAGGGGAGCAAGGGAGCGTCCCAGCAAGACAACAACCAAGGTCAAGGAGGCGCAGCTGACCACCAGCGGTCAGAAGAAGGTGGCAGGGACCCAGAGCCTGCAGGGATTTAAGAGGCCATCTCAGCTTGTCCCTCCTGTCAGTGATACCCTCGCTGATGAACTTCCCTCGGCAGCTGCCCATCCTCAGTCCTCATCTTCTGGAGGACTCCAAGTTTCAGGACAGGACTCCAGATCAACTCTCCCCTTGGTTAACTCTGAAAGACAGGCAGAACCTGTGAGGAACGACAGTGTTGCTGAATATCTTGATTGCTCAGGTACAGAATCTGTGAAGTCGCAGCATTCCAAAAAGGCAATTTGAAAGCTCTCTGCAGATATTATAGCTCAGCGCTGCCATTTCAAGAAAGGAAACCCCACCCCTACCACCTATTTGGCCCTTTGTGGAAATGGAGAACAGGATTTTTCCATTGGGACACCTTCTCTGCAACCCGCGTGGTTCCAACCCAATGAATGGCACGTAGTGAATAAAGTTAACAGTCAGTGAAATTCTACCAGAAAAGCATGTCCGCATGTCTCAGTAGCTTGTGATTTTACCTTTTGTAAACTCAGTTTTTGATTCTGGTAACAATTTGTGGTTTACTTTGTTACTCTTACCCTCATGATCCAAGGAGAGATCATTGAGGCACCAGAGGTTGCTCACACCGTGGAGGTCACCTCAACGGAGTTTCCTCCTCCGACTACCAACTGCACGTGCTCAGAAGTTGGCAGTGGAACGCAGGAAGGAGTTGTGCCCTGCAACGACTTGTACTCCCAGGAGCTTGAGAGGGTTCCTTCTGAGTCTGAAAGTGTGACCTGTGGCCGAAAATCCTCCCAGCTTTATGTTGGAGAAGACACATTGTTTGATTATGAGTTGGACAACCAAGGTTGAGTTATGTTTGTTTTACAAAAGCTGTCTGAAGGCACCAAATGTTTTTTTATTGAATTTTAAGATTTCTGGCACTTAAACAAGGACTTTAACCACTTGCTGCCAGAGAGCCCCATTTCGGGCACCTTAGGTTTATACGCAGAGCCGGGGTGCCCGAAATGGGACAAAAGAGCTGGTCTGTGTAACGAAAGACTGTACTCGGGAAAAAAAAGACCTGCTGCTGGCAATTGTGATCATTTTTCAGTTTGCATTTTTCGAAGCTAATCCATCACTGTTTTGAAACAGTGTACCACTGTTTTGGGCATAGCGCTCCCATGGATTAGCACCGTGGACAAAAGAAAATCGCCCGTATGTGTGCACTGCATATTTAAAAAAGCGCAAATGTTCTTCTTCTATTAACAGTTCCAATAATACAAAGATATAAGTTTATAAAACATTTCAGCCATTTTTTCTAAAGAGACTGTTGGCTAGATTTTCGCTTTGAGATAAGACTTAAAATCGAGACACAAATTTTACCTCCATAGCATGTTGTGTAAGGTGATTATTCTTTCTTTTGTTTCAGTTCAAATTATAAGCAGCGAGTACGAGTCAATGGGCCCTGGTAGCACTGATACAACATCTGAGGATTGCTCAGAACTCTGCCTCTCCTCCCCGCCGATGAAAGTGGTCGTCACTGCGCTTACCCGCCCACACAGCACCGATGACGTCCCCCTAGTCTCCCTGACCAGTGCCTATCGGCAGTCTGAAGCCAGGCCCGAGGTCGCTCTGGCCTACTCCCACACCCTGCCTCCAATGCAGATCTTCCTCAGCAGGATGTCCGAGTCGCAGCAGCTGGCTGTACCCCTCCAGGAGTTGGCTAGCCAACTGAGTGCCGACTTGCTGTCGCCTGAATTGGTCCGATTGTCGGATACCACTGACGGATGTTCCGCGAGTGAGGAAGTCAGAAGTCCGTGTTGTCCAGGTAGAGCAGAGCGGTGGGAGGGATCACACAATGAAGGTTACAATTAACTCCCCCATCCTTAACCCTAACCCAGCCAGACGCAGCTAGCACAGTGTATCAGGTGAAAAAGTCTGATGCACTTTGATGCACGGGGCAATCAATAGTAGCCGAGCAAACAAAGTATGCAAACTATGTAGGACAGGGGCACTCATTGCATGTGAAAGTTTGGTGACACTTTACGATTGCAGATCCTCACAAACTAAGTTTTTTGGACGTTTTTTTGTTCAATTTAAAAATCGATATGCAATCACACGAAAACTGTTTCTGGCCCGTTAATTATGACCTCACATGTTCAAGCAGCCTGCTATTAAAGTCAGTGAAAGATTCGATCTTGGTGTTCGAGTCAGATCCCCAGTTTTTAGGAACGCTAGTGCTTCGAACCGGTGAACCCCCTAATCAATCTGCTCATGGAAACTTTGACCTCAGAAGAGGCTGCAAACAGTGACAGCTCAGGGGAGGCAGTGACGCCGACTCGGCAAGAAACCTTGGAGACAGAAGTCCACGGAGAAGCTGCCGTGAACCAACAGCATCAGGAAAATGCTCAACAACAGGCTGTCGAGAGTTGCAGGGAACTTGCCTTGACCGGAGACCGCACCACTGAGCACAGTGATGTTGGAGGGACCGCAGAAGAGTCCAGTCCCGGAGAAACAGACTCCGAACAGATCACAGGCGAGTAATCGGAAAAGTAGTTGCGGCATGACAACAGATGTGCAGTTCATCTTCTTGCACCTAGGATGACCCAGATTATCGTGCACGCCTTGAAATCCTCCACCATGCTAGGAATATCTTGAGCAGTATGAATGGTAAAGATGTGCTTGTTGGTGGACTATTGTATCGCCAGAATTCCAAGAGTAGGCTGACAAAGACAATAATACAATTGTGGTGAATCGCCTAGCTCATAGACATTGGCAGTGTAGAAATTACTTTGAAGGTCAGTCTACCATCTCTTGTGATGTCCACTGAGTCAGTTCATCTGAAAACCTGCCCTGACAGCCACTGGATCTTACGGCACCCCCGAAAGTTAAATTTACCCGTAATTTTTTTTTTTTTGCAGATACTACAGTGCCCACGGTGACAAGCCCCGTCAGTCACAGTGTCCCATGCAGTGTGGCTGGCCCCACCCAGCCTCCCCCGGTCCTCTCGTCCTCCCCGGTCCTCAGTGCACTGTTGGCGACGATGGCGGAGACGTCATTATGCGTCACGGCTCCTCGGGACGTGCCGCCCGTGGCATTAGTGCGAGGACGCAATAGTCCAGAGAATCGTTGCGAAAACCCGAACGTCCCTGAAGGGCAGAAGACAGTGGACTCTTCAGAGATGTCACAGAATGGTAAGACATTTTCAATATTCTCTTTATTTCAAGTGTTGATATTTCAAAAAAGTTTCTGACGTAATGCATGGGCTTTTATGATGGGGGCCATGCATGAATTCTACACATATATGGGAGACAGATCTCGACACCCATTAAAAAGTCGCTTGTTCAATCATACCTTTTGCAAGGTTACATGGCAACATTTTAAAATTTCAACAAGCTTTTGCCGAGCTGGGCCAGAGTACCATACGCGTTTTAACAGTTCCTACTTTCAGGGAATTGTTATGGCTATTTGACTGCCTTGCGTACTGAAGTCCTAAGATTGTGCCATTGATTTCCTGCAGAGTGGGAGATTAAAGAGGATTATTTCCGGAAAAAAGGCCTGAGCAAAAGAGTGTCAAGTAAACTAGTACCCAAACTGGTTTTCTTCAAGTTCAGAATAAACTGCTCTGCTCCTAGGTGTGTCAAATGTCTGTCCAAGTCCTGCCGTCCTCCTTACAGCCCCACATTTGAGCAGCGACGAGGTCTCACACACCGCCCCCAGCCATTTCAGCGATGACCTGTCCCTGTCCCTGCCCCTGCCCCCACTGGGGGCGAATTTTGGCGACTTCCCAGAGGAGGACTGCATCTCCCTGGTTTGCGACACGGAGAGCTTCCTCAGCGACTTTGGGGACGAGCTGATGGAGAGTGACCGCAAGATGGGGTAACTCGGGAAAACTCAAAAGGGGGACAGAGTTGTACAACTTGTGACTTTTTGAACTCGTACACCTATTTTCAGAGACTCGAAATTTGGTTCACTTGAGTCACAGTGAGTAATAACTCGGCACAAACTGATGTTACAAAAACTGCCTGTTGGATTTATACAGGATTTTTCTTGTTTAAATGTTTGCCCAGTGAAACAGACAAGCGAAGGAAGCCAGGATCTCCATTCCAAAGGGGGAACCAACCACAGGGAACCAGTGGTACCAATAATCAACTTGGGTTGGTGGAAATACAATTTTTTGAAGTAATACCTAAAATTATTGTTACTATCAAATGTACCTCCAGTTTGCCAGTTTGAGTCCAATATGGGGCAAATCGGACATCCGGGACTCTCGCAAAATGACAGGTACTGCGCCGGTGAAAACAGCGACCTTGGTGACGTACGCACGCATCGGCCAGTCTAAGGATCGGGTTATACAATCTTTTCTTTGATCTGTACGTACGCGTGCTCGCTGCAGTTGTTTTCACTGGCGCGGTGTGGCTGCTATCCGTGTTTTCGTGAAACTCCCGGATGTCCACGCTGCCCCATAGGAGTGGGTGACACAACATGCAAAGCAATCGAAGTTAAGCAGAACCTCACTCGGTTTAAAGTTTGTCGGCTCGCAGGCAATTAGAAGTCAAGAAAAATCAGTTGGAAACCCAAATTTGAATTTTTAGCCTCACTTAACCGCAGTGCAGTTCTCTTGGAAAGTCTGTTAGGAAGAAAATCCACTACTTCTGGGAGACCTGCGCAGTATAATTCGTTAGCAAGTGTGGTGTGAGAAATGGAGTTCAGCTTGAAAAAGAAAACAGTGAGGGGCAGTCAGTGTAGGGATTAACTTTTTTGGATTTGTCACTCCATTAGAAAAGACGGCCAGCCACAAAGTGTACTCGGGACCCCCCGAAAGCACCCACCCCTGCAGACAGTGGACTGGTCCGAGGTGGCGCAGTACCAGCCAGTCAGCAGGAGCCTCGCCGGCGGGGACTGTCCCACTAATGACCTGCGGACGAGGTTGATCCGCAGGGACAACCAGTCCGCGCCAGTGCCGACAGCTCCTGGCAGGAGCTGGACGGCACCAGCCCACCTCCAGGGGTCAGCAGACAGTCGACCGCATCCTCCTTTAAGAAATCAGGTACTTAAAAATAAAAAGTAAAAACAGCATTTTAAAATGTCCCAGTGAGCATGCCTCCGAAGAAAGTCCACTACTCTCTCCCTCATTGATAGCAATGTACTTTGTCATTGGATCAATCAACTGATTCCTTTTTTCACTTGCCTAGGCCATATTGCGAGTTGGAAAACACTGCAGAGAGTCGTGTGTAGTTTGGAATATGGGTAATTACAGAAATTAGGGGTCTGTGTTTTTTTGTGTCTCCGTCACATCCAACATATGATTTTATAAGTTCAGAACACATTTTCTAATTCCCAAGAGTGATGACTTAATGGAAATTACCCGCCAAACAAATAGTAATCGTGAACAACAGTAAAACAATTCCAGTGATATTTCCATGTCAAATAACAAAGGTCAAAAATGTCACACTTTTGGACCCCTAATCTCTGGAATGACCCACATCCTAGTTTGTTTTGTTGCAATTTTTTCTTAATTCCTGCCATTCCAATTAGAAGTATAGGCTTTTTTGAGAATCTGGCTCTGCTAGATAGACTGGAACAACGACTTGGTGTGCCTGTTCAGCTGCCATACCTACGTGTGTTTGTTTGTTTGTTTTTTCTCTCCCCAATTATGTCAGGCGATACCCAAAGGCTACTGTTACGACTTTGTGCGAAACGGTCGCTGCTTGCGTAGAGCTTGTCCCTACATACACGATAGGCCCAGGCCCCAGAGTGGCACACCGCAGCCCCAGGTACGGCTAGAACGGTTCGAGCTCTACCTGCCTTTTTTGGGCAGACTGTTGAGGCAGTCAGATTGTCTAAAGCCTAGTTTGACAGGAGTAAAACAGAAAATATTGCTTGACAGATTCGTGTGTCATGTACAGTGAGCAAAACTCTGCCTTTTTTTGGTTGTTTGAAGTGTCCTCCGTCAGTCAGGAAAGTCATCATCGATCCGCAGAGGACGCCCGCAACAGAGCAACACGAAGACACTCAAAATATACTGGCGTTGGTGAGTTTGTCGTTACTTGCCTGAAATCAGTTTCCTCCTGGTCCTGTTGTTATTGTTTGGAAATGTTCAGTTCAGAGATTGGGAATGCTTTGTTTCAGATTTTCGTGGATTTAGTCAGGTTCCCAGCAATAAATCCTAAACTGCAGTTAAGGTCCCCATCAAAAATAAACAGAAAAATTGGTTTTCTTAAAAATTGCAAGTGAAATTGTGATTTTGATTTCAGTAAAAAAATAACGGGTAAAGCAGTTTCTGGGGTGAGAATACTCCTAGCAATACTTTCTGAAGAACAGTTTAAGACCTCCTTCCCCAGTAATGGCAGTTTCCTTTAAAATTGGTCCACTGGATTGACGAAGCGTTTACATTTCACTCATATTGTACATTCCACCATGGGAAAAGTGGGACCGGTGAAAATGCTGATTCTGCCAATCCAACTGGACACGATCAGGAGATGATGCACCATAAATTCCCTTCCTCAAACCACAGGTGAACGAATGCAGCATGGCATTGAATGTGCATCAAAGAGGGGGCCGGCACAGCCATGACCAAGGGTGAGATTTTGGTTGCGAGGTTTATCTTTCTTGGAGCGAGACCGCGGGCTCTTAAAAAAAAGGAAGCTAAAACAAAGGCCAAGGTTTTAGAAAGTGCCTCTGAGCAAGTTGTGCTCACTGTTGTTTAATGTTCACATCTTCCCTTTTTGTGATCCATATTCTTGTGATTTTGTAAAATACATTGAGTACTGTCCTTTTCACAGGTTCTGGAGGCCCATGAGATACTCAAGTAGGATAGGTGATTGTGAAGAATGTCTATTTTGGGGACTGTAGTGCATGGATTATATTATTTTAATGGTGGTGGTTGTCGTAGGGATGGGATGATGGTGATGGAGGTTAGGATGGTGATGGGAGGATGGTGATTTGTGGTGTTATTGTGTGAACAGTTCCAATAGTAATGCACATCATTGTGACCATTTTCGTACACCATTACGGTTTAACTGGCGGCCGTTTTTGGCAAACCGACATACTAACGTTGAGTTTGAGCACCCTCAGGTTGACTGGTCAGAACGGGACGTCGTCACAAATCCTCAGTCACCCTTGCATACACTGGTGTGTGTGTGGATACCGGTCTGGGTTGGTCAACTAACTATAGTCGTCAAAGCATCACGCAGGCACCAACATACTTTGGCTGAGTACATGAGAACAGTAAAGGCCCAATTCTATCACGTTTTGTTCCTTTTTGGAAGAAAGTTCTAAGTCCTTGTTCTCCTGTATTCAGTCACATACAAGCGCTATAGTTAAAATGACACATCTTCACAAGTACTTTGTTCTCGGTTTAAGATGCAAGCTCTGCATACCGTACTATCACATTCCACTGTCATTGTCCATCCACGTCATGCACTGACAGCAGTGGCATAAATAGGGTGATATTTGAAAGGGAGCACCCAGGGGAGCACATAGGCTGTGTACGTGTCAAAAGGGAAAAAAAAGGTGGCATTCATGGGCACGAACTTCCAGGGGGGACATGTGCCCTGTGCCCCATTCATAGTAATGCTACTAATCAGTAACAAGTGAACATAATCAGGTACTACAAAAGTACTCAACTGCAACTCTGAAAAAAAAGACACGTCCTAACCCCCCCCTCCTCCTGGTTACACCACTGACTGACTGTATTTGTGAATGTACTTGCTTTTATAAGGGGATAGTACTCGAGAGTGAAACAATCAACTACAACTCTTCAAGACAGACAGTTAAGTACTATCTCTTATCCCTTAAGCAGGAGCGAGGAGAGGGCGGAGGCCAGCAGCCTGGAATCGGCCGGCAGCCTGGAATCGGATGGCAGCGCGTCCCCCGCCGCCATCTTTGAGGCGGCCTACTCCCTCCAGCAGTGCACCTCGTGGCGGGAGGCGCGGGACACGCTGCTGGACCTCTGCCGGCACCGGCCCGAGGTGGCTGGCTGCCAGCCCGTGGTCGCGGAGCTGATGGCCAAGCTCCAGGGGCCAGGGGCTGGAGCCAGTCCCAATGATGGCCCTGAGGTGCTGGGCGAGAAGTTTGGCAACTTTGTGGCCGTGTTCAGGAGGTACCTTGCAGAGAATGGTAAGGGACGATTGGGGTTGGAGAGTTTGTCTGCCAGTGTTGCAGTGGAGACCATATCACAGTTATACCATAAGAACCTGTAAGTCTATCAAAAGTCCTCTGCAACTCCTCACGAGTCAATTACAAGTCCTCACAAGTTCCTGCCAAAGTCTAATCATAACACCATATAAGTCCTCACAAATCCTTCAAATCTATCTCAAGTCCTCATAAGTCTATCGCAAGTCCATGGGAGTTCCTACAAGTCTTCATAATTGCTAATTTCACATGTCACCCACTTGCAATAGCAAGCAATTCAGATGAACTTTGACAGAAGCATTCCTTTGTGTTTAGTTCATCCGCATGCCTGAGTTGACTCGTTAAATGACCCGGCATGGACTTGATCGCAGCATAGGTCTTCAGTACATGACTTGTTTCTGCAGAAGCAGATGGAACTGGGCCTAAAGAATAACCCTGGGGGATTCTTGTTTCATTTGTAACATTTTTCCAGCACCTATTTTTTTTTCATGCAAAACTTTGAACAAAGTTCAAGAACAGATTAGTTTGGCAGTGTGCTCAGTTTGTTCCACTCTGTTCTTGTCCTGCACGGCCACGTAGAAGAGATTGTCACTTTCCTATCTTCAATTTCTCACTCTGTTGTTCCCCCTTTTTGTTCTCGCCCCACTGCAGTCAGCGATCCCGCCACCAACACCTTGAAGCAGACCCTGTCCTGTCTGGGCGTCAGCTGTGCCCTGCTGTGCTGTAACGGCCAGCGCTGGGGCCAGGCGCGTCGCATCCTGGACTGCCTGTACCGCCACCGCTTCCCCTGCCAGGGAGAGCTGACCCAGAGCGTACTGCTCATTCAGCAGCTCCTGGCCAAGCACCAGCAGCCCAACTTGCAGGACGGTTACGCCGCCCCTTGCGTCAAGACAGTGTGAGGTTTCGTGTCCTGTTCTTAAATGTTTGCCATATTTTCATAATCAGAAATGGCTCTACATTTAAAAATGCAGTCCCTCCCTTGAGCAAAACAGCGCTGCCCAATGAGTCCACAAGTAGCACATAAGAAGCAAATTGAATTGGTTATTCCACTTGGATTAGAGGAACTTTGAATAATGTACTGCATCTCCATCTCACGTACTGCTTACACATTCAACCTTATGGTATACTGGATTCGGACGCAACCTGTCAGTGTTCCACTCGCGCTCACAGGGATAATTGGTAATATCGTGGAACTGCTGGGTTGAAAATATGTTTGATTAAAACACCATTTGAGTTGAAAATTGTGGCCGGTTTCAAATCCGAGCGCTACAAACGGACCAAGTAAGCATATGTTGCCCGCCAAAATGTTCTACGGTTTGTATCGCTGGTGTATGGTTGTCAGTTGTTTTTCATGTTGAGGGTATAAATTTCGGAAGCAGAATTTCTCAGTCGGGCAGTTCCATGCAATTGGGCCCCAATTAGAAACTTGTGTGTAATTTTTATAAAGTGTTGACCAGTTGGGTGTGGTTTTTCTTTTTGAGCCAAGCAAAATTTGTCTGCACTTTAGAAGTTGTGCATTTATAGCTCCGCATTTCTCAAGAAGATAGATCGGAAACGCTGACAAACTGGTGAGGAAAAAATATCTGATACCGATTGGACCATAAGTTCATCACATTCTGAAGATTTGACCGGAAGGAATTGGAGGCCTACTTTTTGGTCATTTTTTAAAAAAAATTTTCCAAGAGAATGGAAATTTGTCACATTGTAGGCTGTGCTGTGCCAAAAAAATCAAAGCACATCATTTCCATGGCCTAAAGTTGCTATGGATTTTTTTTCCTATTGATTTTGTCCTCGTGAAATTTTTTTCCAGGAGTGTAAGTTTCAGCACATTTCACGAAGCAGACGCGTGGTGGCTATTTTGCATTAAAAAGTAATTGGCACGAGAGTATTTTTTACACTTTCAGTGTTACCTCGTAGAATCTTACCTTTTCAAATCAAAGTTGTAACTTGTTCAGCTTCTGCATATTTTCAAAAATCACTTTTATCCTTTTGTGCCATTTTGGATACCAAATTCAGGAACAAAGTTAATTATATTTCCGGTGTTCACTGTTAATTTAAGAACAAACATTAAACATTACCAAGGCCAAAGAAAAGATGAAGGTTTTTAAAACTGACTTTTTGTTCCATTGAGCAGTTTAATTTTTCAATGGTTTCGTTTTTACTTTTCTCCAGTTCAGTAAGCTAAATGTCCACCTGCTTTTTACAACTGTTCATATTTCAGAGATTTTATAATCCTAGGAATCCTCACATCTCTTCCCTTCAGACCTTTAAACCTGTTAGTTTCCAGATATATTGAAAATGATAGAACAGATTTTATTTGTTAGTGTCGTCTTTCTACATATCAGAAATTTCTTGGTTTGCTTTTGGTTTCTTGCTAGAGCATATAGGCAAATTCATGGTACTTTTTTCGATGATTCGAAAAGGGATGATACATTGCGAGGCATACACAAAATATCAGCTGGCATGGTTAAGTAATTGGACCCTTGGTACCCTGACTCAGGTGTAGCCCAGAGACCCCTTGCCGGCACAGCTCTCTTTAACGCAGGGTACAAAACACGAAAGAAATGTTTGGTCCCTCCGCCATAGTCTCATACACTGCCCAAGCTCCTTATAGTTTAACATATAATATTTTATAGTATATTTATTGGTGCTAGAGAGTTAATTGAAACTTATGATCATAACTTCAGTGCATTTTCATTTTCTTGCCAGATTCAAGGCTATCTGTTTTCAGTTGTCGAGTTTAACGATCAGTATAGAGAGAGTAAAGTTTTATTTTCATATTCATTTTCTTATCTTTTAGTCAATGGAAATAGGTCAGCTTCCGTAGCCTTAGAAGTGTTCTTATTTAAAATGACCAGTGTAATCGTACTTAGCCATCGTAGCTTGGTTGTGTATTTTTTCCTCAAGACTGATTTGGATCTTGAATGAAGTGTATATAATCGTGATTTGATGAGATCGAGTTTTAGGGAGACAAACCACAAGTTGAAAAGGACAAAACACGATGGGGCTGGAAGATCTTACATTTTGTCCAGAAAAAAAAAATTAGCAACAGTGTGACTAAGGCCGTGTCCGAAACGGGCTTCCAGAGCTACGGCTAAGTCTATTGTCTACGCGTCTCCACACATTTCTAATGGAGCGAAGACCTAGACCTAGCTCTAGACAAGAGATTAGGATGCAGCCTAAATTTCAAATGATGTCTCTGTATTTCACATCAGAGTGTCATTTTTCTGGTTGTTCAGAGTTAATCCAAGACATAACTCTAGGGAGTTGTGCATGGGAATTAAGGGATTTTGGTACAGGAGCTGGAATGTCTGGTGTTAAAATTTGAACTGTGGTAATGACCCTATTTGTTCCAAATGAAAACATGGCATCAGTCCTAGTTCCTAAACCTGTTCCTATGATTTTTCCCCATCAATACGACAACATGCCACGGGTGTTCTCTATCATGCCGGTCTTGGAAACCGAGAATGGTTTGTCACCATTGCTTGCCAGATTTCTGGATGGAGTCAAATGATATTACAGGCCTTTAAAAAAACAATCCACTTGACTTTTTTCTAATTTTATATTGCACTGTAGTTCGTTGTACTGTAGAAATAGATGCATCGACCAACGATGTTTAGTGTGAAACCTTTAATTTCTTATCATTTTCACCGACAGTAACCACATTGACAGAGTATCTACTCATGAAGACACACTTCTTTTGCTTTTAATACCCAAAATTGTGAACAAAAATGTCCTGTTTTGTTTTATAAATACATTTCAAGAGTAAGTCTCCAACAGAGCAGTATTTCTCCGGTTGTAAGTGGACAGGAATCCTTCTTTCCTCTACGGTAGAGCAACAACACACAGAAAATTTTTTTTTGGTCCCTTCAAAATTTGAGGATTGCCATTTCCCAAACACATCTTTCCTATTTTCTAGCAGTTTGAACCTAGACATGAAATGACAGAGTTGTCACTTGTTGTAATGAAACCACTGTAACGACAACCACTGTCTTTATGAGGTGACTAGGCCCAAGTATTTCACTAAGATAGAGAAACTGGCCAATGGCGTATTATAGTTTGGATTTACCAACCAATCAGATACCTGTGGATTTTCTTAACAGATGCCTTGCATTTCCATACTTAATTTTGTATTCGGATTGGTCAGTGCAACCCTAAATTAAGTATCATGTACAAATAGTCTGATCAGCATGGCAATAAAGTGTTCATGTTAACAAACTCGTTCCAAAATTGTCTTTTTGTGTCAAAGCTTCACAAAGGTATTTAGATTGAAACTTTTGGAGTAGTGAATATAAATTTGATAATACATTTACGTGTTTTCATCTTTTGTCCGTGTAATTTTGTGACAACCAACATTTTGGCTCAAGAGGTCACATCATCCACAGATTACCACAAATATCCTCGAAATTTCTTGGGAAAAAAAAAAAAGGACAAACCAAGACACATAGATGTGTTGAGCACTGCAGATGAAAAGTCCCAAAGCAATGCTCTGATCAATGTACGACAGAGGGAGAAAATATAGGCAATGAGTGATATATCTGGTTCTTGGATATTGCCGGGAAAGCAACTTTAATTTGCATGCAGATACATGGCCAACTGAAGCTCTCAAAACTTTTACCAAGCCCATCGGACTTTGCCAACACTGGACTAGTCTAAATGCAGACCGGCCTGCGTGTACCAAGGCTCTCTCGGCTTCTTTCTCAGGGCATGTCACAAATCCAAATCAGATGAACTTGTGGTCCGTGCTTGGGCATGTGCACAGTTGTCAATCCCTGAAAAAGTCATTTCTCTCTCCCGAACAATACGCTTGGCAGGGAAGCACACACAAATTTCGGCAACAGAAAAGGAAATGCCCGAAACACTTAACAACATCCTCGTTTTACAATACAGGTGTATATGCAAGTGTAGAAGCAACAACGTACATGTTCACGTCGCTTCATCTGAAGCAGGTGTACAATTTGAAAATACAATGCACTTACTTTTTACATGACACTTTTTGAGCATGAGCAAGGACAACTACATGATAGAGGCACGTACACTTTCCACACTGGGACATGAAGGACAATTTGAACATTTCAGGAAAGCACCGCCGTGGTCCGAGGGCAGTCCAGATTTGTCCCGTAGCTCTGTACATGAAAGTCCACTGTGAGTTGTCGAGTCCCTGGCTAAGAAAAAACATCGCTCCTCGTGTCGGGGGGGATGGGAATTGAGGAGATCAATGGGTCTCGGGTTCCCCTGGACGACTTTTGCCAAATCGCAGTTGCAGCGATCTCGAGACGTAGTTCCAGTACTCGCGCCTGATTGGGTCAAACTGCTCGGCCAACATCTCACACAACTGGAGGAAGGAAAAACGGACAAGATACCCCCCAAAAAAGTTGGTTTTAAGTTGTATTTTAACTGGTCATGTGGCAGGGCTTAAACTAAATTGCTTGAAGAATTGGTCGCCAGTTTTTATTACATGCTCTCAAATTTCGTGGATTCTAACTTTGATATTTCACACTGAAAGAATCAATTCAATTCGGAAAATTTCAAGGAGAGAAAGGAAATCAAAGGAAGACTTCAATGAAAATACCTGTAAAATTCCCCTTTGAAAATTTGTTTCTGGTGCAACGGAATCCCTTCTCCAAAAAAAGGGGATAATCCATTCTACTTTCATTTCACGGGCAATCAAAATTTACAAAAATACACCAAGTATGAAAACATGCATTTCAGGAACTATAAATCCTTTCAAATTTCCCATACACTTTTTAAAGGGACAAACAGGCCCCTGAAATGTTATGGACGATTATTGTGGCCACACCAACGAAGGGCCTTTCCCATGGAGTTAAAAATCAAAAGAAAATCGAAAGTCTTGTTTGTGATCCTATTACCTCGGTGGCCTTGTGCAGGACTTGTTCGTCTCCTTTTCCTTCTTCCAGTAACTCCTCCTGCATTTCGATGATGAAGCCCAGCAGGTACGGCGACCGGATGTTGCCGTCAAACATTCCCTGGCAATAGTCGGACAACCCGGGGAAGTCGTTCATGCTGGTATCCGCGAGCACCCTGAGAACGGCAAAGGCAACGGCACTAGCGAGTCGGGATACAAGACTTGTCGATTGAAATCTTGTAACAATGCATCTCAGAGCTTCTTTATTTGTCTCTAACAAGCACAAAGGAGGTCGTGCATGTCTGAGTAAATGAGCCTTCACTTTGATCATCGACTTGTGACCAATCAGTAATTGAGGAATGTATTTGTAAATATTCAATTCTCTTGTAGACTATCAATGTAATAATCATATTGTAATGCCCAGTACACATACAAACTGTCTCTTGGACATGAATGTCTACAAAGTGTCACGTTTGCAACCAACTGCAGCATTTCCTTCTGTTCCTCCAATATTTTTTATTCCAATACCTACCCTCGGAGGTAATTCCATGCGCTTTCGTTGTTGGGAGCCTTGTTGATCATGTCTTGCGTGTACCTGTCAGAAAAACAAAAAAACAATTCATAAAAAGTATTAAAGAATGAGGTGGTATTTCAGAAAATGGTCAAAGCAAGGAGGCCAGTAAGTTATCGTGACTTTGGCAGTATTTCCCAGTTCGTTGAAGATTTCTGTTGTTACTTGAACATTCAAAGACCTGTTTTATGTATGAGCATGTGGCATGTAAACGTGTAGTTGGATTAAGACCAAAGAACAGTTTTCTGGCAAGAAAGTAAAGATGAAGTCGTTTCCCTTTCAGTGACAAACGGACAGAAATATTTCTGCCATCAATTTTTGATGGCAACACAAATTGATACATCAATGTTCCACGATTTGACTCCAGTAATACGGCCACCAAGCTGACCAAACAACGCGTTTTGGTGGTGTTCAGGTGGCGACACAATTGGAAAATCATCAGGAAAGCACAGCCATACTGAGCAGCTCCATTAACTGTGTTTCATGTCATACCTCTAAATTATCTAATTCCTGCATTCAAAAAGGGCAAAATGACAATTTAATAATTGTTTTTCTGCTCAAGTTTAATAAGAGTTTTGCAGTATAGTACTTAATATGTATTTCATACATATTTTTTCACTGGTTGTGGAAAAGCACTCTCGTATACAGAGGATGAACAACAATGAAGGAATGCCTTCAGTACAGTTCACATAAATAGCTCATGCATTATTGGGTCTGGGGCTCCTGTGATGTAACTTTGAAGACTTACAGGTACCTTTTGAAGCATCCGACTGCAACATTCTCTTATACATGTACTCACTTGACTTCTCTGGCCAAGACCTCGCCCATGAAGCCACCCGTGTTGCTGATGACAAAGTACCGCTGGTTCCAGGCCGAGTTGTTCCTCAGGTCGTCCTCCAAGAGCCGGTCCACGAACAACAGCTCCTCCCCCCACAGCTCGTAGGCGCCCAGCACCCACTGGCGGTGGGACCAGGCGTGGTAGTTCTTGGCGTCGGCGCGCAGGATGGAGGCGGTGAAGGCCAGCTCCTCCGAGGGGTCGTTGAGCCACTCCACAAGGACCCGCCTGTGGTGCCTGGACAAAACAAAACAAAGTGACCAACCAACAAATCGGGACCACCTATACCCAAAGGTCAGTCTTTGGGCCGAATTTAACAAGAGTGCAAGTTTACAAAGCGACCCAAGCCTCGGCAAGACATTTCTTTGTTGCTTTTTGTCACTGTAACTAATAACCATCCTGAGATGAATGACTCTTACCAGACTTGGTAGTTCTTTGGATGTTCCTCGATGACCTGCTTGATGAATCCCATCTCCTCCCAGAGGTCCTTCTTAAGAGACTGAAGGAGTACACGGCGGTAGTGCCTGTCACAGAGCACCATTAAACCAAGTACAGCACTGATGGCTATGCACATTTTTTAAATCAATATTAGAATTATTCTACCGACTTTGTTCTGATGGTCAGTCAAATTTTGTTCAGCCAATGGTAGGCAAAAACTACTGACCTTTACAGAAGAAAATAAAATAATTTGGCACTTTTCTTGTGGCTTTCACCATAACTGAAGAGTTAATTACAAATAAATATTCTCAATACATAACTGCCCTATAAGCTGATGTCGGTCTTGATTTTTTTGTTTGGCTTTCTTTCGGTTGTCCGCTTTTACACAGGTCCAAGAATGGATACAGATAGCTTCTTATTTTCCCTCCAGCTTTGAAGAGTGTTCCACAGTTTTACTCTCACCAGACGGAATAATTGGCAGGGTTCAGATCAGCGGCATCTTTCGTCAGTTGCAGAGCCCGCTCACTGCGCTCGTCGCTCCTGATGACGGCACGAAAATAATCATAGACATCTCGGACTGTAATGTGACAGAGAAAGAGGAATAGCCGTTAACCGTGCCAACATGCAATCAAAATCCATAGCTAAATTTCCCTACGGTGGTCTATCAACCATCAGAAAGTGACAGTGCATCAGAAAGTGACAGCATGTCATCAAGCTGTGGTAAAAATACCTGCGCAAAGCACTGGTTCCTGCCGCGCTGCACCCATGCAAGAGAATGTGTGATGATGCATGATGGAGTGTGGCAACCAGTCTATTCATGCCGCAGTGACCGTACATGTACGTGACCTCACGCATCTAAAAAAGGATGTTGCAAGACCTAACAAGTTAATTCACAAAACTTAGTTTCTTGTCTATGTGTGTACAGGTATTTTCTGGTTTTAGGTTGTTTTCCTCTATATGAAGCAAGCGCATTTCCACAAAAATTCCTGCTGTGGTGCGCCGAGGTTCATCTGATCACCGGGGCACAGCTGTTTGGATGCATCGACAATTACCAGAAGGATATGTGCAGAATTGTGTATTGCTTTGAAATAAACTTCAAGAGGATGAGAAATAAACCCTATGCTAGTCCAACCATATGTATTAATTCACCATGGACAACGCAGTCGACATTAACCCTAACCCTCCTCAATCCTTCACCTGTTGGAGGATTGAGGAGGGTTGGGGTTAATTTAGTGAATACTGTCGAGTTTCATATACATGTATAATTCCATGTCATTTGTGGAACTCCTCTCTTGCCCATTTTTAGAAGAGGCTTGTTGTAACACACTCGAGCACGGACGGGGGGCAATGAGGAAATGGGGCAAAGTGACAGTAAAGCCGCCCAGGCCATTCACCATCTTGTACATTATATTATTGGAGCACATAATCTTTGCTTTTTTCTTCTGCTCTAGCATGTCTCGGCGTAGGTCCCAACTTTTGTTTAGTGTGTCCCATCCAAGGGTTACTTACTCAACGCTGAATATCAGTTACTTGAACTTCTGTAACACTGAATGTCGAACGTCAAACGAGGAATAAGTAACTAACTTCACATCCGTGACACCGGTTATCATGGCTATGGCCTAATTAATTTGGATGGTGCAGAAAAATTGGCAAACACGAATGTCCGGAAATTGGGCACGGGTTTCGGCGGAAATTGACACCATTTGGTTCACTATAAACTCACACTTGTCAGAATAGGATATTTGGACCACCGGATTCGGCCCGTCGTTTTGCGGCAACGCTTCCACGTCCTTCCAGTCTGGCCTGTCGCGATAGAGAACAAACGGCACGTCGCTGTCTGCATCAGAACAGTACGAGTCCACTTCAGCAGCAGCCATCTTCGCAGTCTGCATCTTCAGCTTCGTGCGCTGAGTTCTTTCTGAAATCACGGCTTCATTTCAGTATTCAGCCTCAGATTTCACTTTTCTTAATTTAGACCTCTGATCTGAGGATCTCCTGCTCCATCTGGTAATTATCGTATAATGTCACATCGTAGTGTACCTGTTTTCATTTGACTACGGTAAATGCTTGAAACTGATTGCAGATCTAATTGGGAAGCCACTTTGATAACGAAAATATAATTTCATAAAAGGCAAAGTATTTGGCACGATAAAATTGTGTAGCGCCCTCTGTTAGTTCCTCGTGGGCTCGCGATTTTTTTTCTTAATATCATGGAAATATATAGTCTTCTGAGCCATTAAATATGATTATGTTGACTGCACGGTCCTCGTAACTGACACCCTATTTGTCGCGTTTTTGATATTTATACAGGGTTGGGCGATGTCAGATGTATCCAAATATACACAGTGCCCCTTTTTAAAAAGCTCAGTGGAAATGTCACGCCAAAGCAGTCGAACATTTTGTAGCACACGCGCTTGAGAATGCACATAGAGAAAAGACAGAGAAGTCACCTTTTGTTCCCATGAAGAGTTCTTTATGCCGCCAACACTGTGTGGACGCTCCTACGAAGAAAAAAACGAGAAAGAAAGATAAACAAATATCAGATTTTCTGAAGACAAGCAAGCAACTTTTTAAAGCCCCCTTTCCACCGCCCAACCGGCCCTCTCCCATGGTACTACGGACCCTATGGGCTAGACAAACTTCGGGCAATATCCCAGTAATGATTTCCTCTTAAAGAGCAAAATATGCTGATAATAAACCCAGAAACAGTTCACTATATATCAATGACGATTGTCTGTTGGAACAATATTATATCGGCTAATTAATTTTAAAAATTCTAATAACTTTGCATGACGTCATTTCAAACCGGAAGAGCCGGGGTCATTGACCAAGTCACGCTTCCAATTTTTGTGTACGTCAACAACATAACCCGCGAACCGTCGTGTCGTGATCGTATGGGTGTACATGGTATGGACGCGAGTACACGGCGTGCATATTGCCATTGTAATTCCTGCATACACATTGGGTAGCGATCGACACGTCGAGAACGTGAGCGTAGTCGGACCCATTTTCCCTTGTATCTGACCGGATAAGTGCTTAATGATGAAGGGATGCTGAACGGGTCTTCTGCAAGTCTTTAAGCTGTGGAGGATCTGACCGGCACGGCAGAGGTTTGCAGCTGTTCGGATCGGACGAGGCTGAGTGCAGATTCTTACAAATCGGTGAGTAGGGTCTGGCAATGCGAGGGGCCGGCCGGGGGTGCCCGGGAAAGCGACTGTGGAGTGGGGGTCTGGGATGAACGCTCGCACCGTGCACGCACCGCGTATGCCGTGTACATTCCATGAGGACCTAGGTCCGGTCTAATCCCATTGTTTACATTTTGCTGGAACATGGCCCAACCAAATATAATGCCTGGACCACGGCTGGTTGGGTCTTTGCTCAATGGTTGGATTAGGTAGCACGACAACGATTTGAACAAACCCTGAATTTGACATTGGTGATCATGAGAGACATATGCTGTTGGTGATGTTGGTGATGTGGGAGGTCAGGAGGATAGGAAGATGAAGAAATAGTGGTGTGATATGATGATATATAATATCCAAGCATTGATAAAGGCTCATACACGTAGTAATTAGTATCTAACAAGGTCAGTTATTCAAAGGCACAGATAACTTGGAAAGAGTTCCACATACGGACAACACTTGATGCCCCTGTGCACAAAGCTGTGAGACTTGTCTGAAAAAACTTGTTTTCTAAGTAGATGCTTGAGAATTTCCCTAGCTTGATTTCACATTTTAGGATTGTCTTCATCCCCCAATGGCTGTTGTAAGATGTTTAGGGAAAATTAGTGTTGTCTGTGCCGTATGTGGAACTCTTTCCGATAATTTTATTTCCATTATCCCTGCTCATTGGGCTCATGACTCCTGAGCATTCCTGAGACCATCTCGGCTCCCTTGGGAGTACACCAGCCTGACGCTGCTATATTATGCACTGATGGCTAAGGATAATAACTATACCTCCCCTCACGGGTACACGTGTATGCCTGGGTGGAGAGAGGCACATTGGGTTGAGGTGACTTGCCCAATGCCACACCATATAACCACCTGCAAGAATTTGAACCCCCGGCCTTATGATCGAAAGCTACAAACCCTAACCTCTAGGCCACATGTCTCTGTGATGTGGTGGTGGTCATGGCAATGATTAATGTTGTGGAGGTCACTGTGGTGAAAATCATGGTTAAAATGGTGATCCTCTTGCTCAGGTCTTGTAGATTGATGTGTCACCATGGTAAAAGATGGTGAAGATGATACTGGCAATGATGCTGCTAGGGCTCTTTTTTTTTAATCTTGCTTTAAAATCAGAAAATTGGACAGTATACATGTACTTGCACTGGACTACTATCCATTCCCACCCAGAGAGAAACTAGAGTTTATAATTAAGGGAATAAATATGTGCTTGGCCTGTCTTAACTGTGCTTTTAAGACCTGTTCAGGAGAATGGACGCAGCATTATCAGCGTTCGTTCTCCTGAGCCGGTCCTAAACATAAGTCTAAAACTGGTCAGGTACATATTTATTCCCATTTATAAATACCCTTTTATTCAGAGAGTCAAAAGAAATCAACATACAGTGGATTTCCAACGATTTTTTTCTAAAACTTTACTTTCATTTTCCCAAACATCCCCGTCCATTTTTTGGTGTATTCCTTTTGAAAGTCGTCCAATAGAATCCCTTTCAATGAACTTGGCATGTCACATGCACACAGACTCTTGACCAATCAGACCCGATTACACTGTCTCGTGTCCATGTGTAAGTATGTAATTTACGCAGTGGGCATTATCGCTTCTCAGCGGGCATTAATGTACACAGTCATGTGACACGTTTCGATCAATAGAAATAGAAAAACTGTCCCGGATATTTATGAATACGTAATAAAGAAAACCTCATTGAATCACGTTTAAAACCAATGAACTATTTCTCTTCAGAATTAGGAACTTATAAATTGCCAAAATGCATGGATTACTTATTATCAAAGGCAGTACAATGCAAGACATCTTTGCAGTTTGACTATTTAAACATTGAAGATACATGTACATACATGTATATTGTGTTGCCAGCCTGTAGAAGTTTAATTCGTCCCATATTTTTTGATGAAATTGACATTAAATGTCACTGGAACCTACCAGTACGGCAAAGATATCATAGCAGTGAAAATTAAAACAGTTGATTTTAAATGGTTTTCAGCACTTGGTCGGCTGAAAGTACATGTACTTGAAAAATGCCAAACATTTCGATGTTGAGGTGTTTTAATCATAGACCCAATGCCAGTTCATTTATTATCATCTTCTGACATTTTTTCTTCCTTTTTTTTTGTGTGTGAATCATTTATAAAAGAACCTTCATATTTAGAGTATTTGTAAACAATAGTAGAAGCCAACATCACTCCATTATGTGCAAGGCAGCACGACTGCACTTTTTCTTCAAATACAGTTCCATAAATTTAATCATGAATTTATGAGAACTTGTGTACTGTGCATGATGGAGTGTTCTAATGTGCAGTAATAGATTCCATGCTTGCTTGTGGGGATTAGGCTGAATTTTATGAAATAGTTAAGCAGAGAATATTAGGCAGTATTACTTAGGCTGAAAAAAAAATTAAAAATTGGGAATTCATGGCTATCTGACCCATCTGGATAATAATAATAATAATAATAATTGACATTTATAAAGCGCCCAATCCATCAAGCTGCTCCCAGGTGCTGTACATCAAAATATAGATAAATAAATATAACCTACATGTACCATCATCAAAATCAATACCAAAAAACTAAAAATGCTTGGATTTGTTGCCTCCACATGCTTGTACATGTGTATTGTTAACTTGACCTTCGTTTGACACATTTTAGCCAGTAACGGAGGATGTATTTTAAGAAAACAAACTTGACTTCTAGTGAATTAAACTGGGTAAGGAAACTTCACTAATTTAACACAGGTAACGAAGTAGTGTTATTTATGGCTCTCAGAAATGAACATAGTCGATTCACTAACACAGGGTTTAAAAAGTTGGATTTTTTTTCCTACCCACATCATTTCCCACCCACACGTAGATAATTTGGCAGGTCTTTTCCATGAATTCACAGTAATTGCTTTTTCTTCTCCCATCCAAATATTATGTTTGAAGCAAACTTTAAAAGGTTATCAGTTAATGAAATGAAAAAGACCGAACATTGGGCTGATTTTATGTATTTTATTTATTAATTTTTTTTTTACTTTTTTTTTTTTGATGAACAAAATTTATCAGTTCAGCAAATCTTTGATTCATCCTCTCCAAAAAATAAAAATTTGGAGAGGATTAATGTCAAATTACCAAAACTTTTATTTTTGGTCCTTGACTGTCACGTTGGATTATTTTACAACACACCATTCACAGGCCAGGAGATTGAACTTTCCGTGTCGCTCCTGTTATGGCAAGGGATTATGCACTTGAGATGAGCCCTACTTTCAATTTACAGGATTTGTCAGTTTTCAACCTGCGTTTCCTTCCCCTGTTCCTTTCCAGATCCTAGAAATTGCCTCAGAGGTCCCCTGGCCAAGTCTCTCAGGACTCCAGCACGGTAATTCCTTTTTTTGGTCCTTGCACTGGACTGAGGACCCTTGAGCAGAAATCCTGATCCGGAATCACGCCCGTCTGTGCATCGACACGTACACGTCCTTTAATTTCCCAAGATGGCAGGCATGGCGGCGAAGATGATTTTGGGGAATAAGTTAGATAGTGTTAAAGGTAAAGGAAAAAAAATCAGTTTTTTTTTTTTTACTGTTAAAGTGGTAATCCTTGATTCTTGTGGTGTGTTTTCCCTAAAGCTGCGTAGTGAGGAGCCTCAACCTTGCTCCGTTGACTGCTGCCAAGCCACTGCTTTGTGGTCTTGTAGCATCAGTAGTTTGGGTTACCGGCCAAAATGGCTTCATTGATTGGTAAGTTGTAAGGCAGGTCCCACCCGGAGCTGCCTGCTGATTGGAGATCTCAACTCAATTCAACAGATTTCACCCACATGTCAGGCAGGTCCCACCCTGAGCTGCCTGCTGATTGGAGATCTCAACTTGATTCAACAGATTTCACCCACATTTCCGTCTTAAAATTGTGAAATATCAAGCAATATGATGGTGTTTGCGTGTACTAACACTTTTTGGGAATCAGTAACTCCACATGTGTATTTGCGACTGTTCACTGGTGTACCAGGCATGAAGAATCAATCTTAAAATGATCAAGCTAATCCTAAAATTAATCCTAACCCCCCCCAAAAAAACACAAGAGTCCAAAAATAGGAATTCTGCTATAAAAGGCATCAGATGTGTGGTCATTCACACAGGCAGAAAACTATGGAATGCCCAAAATACATTCCAAAGCAGCACAGGAGAAGGCAACATGCCAGAATCAAGGATTGCCCATTGATGTCCAATAGGTCGTCCTTAGATTGGGTCAGTGTTACCCATCTTATGATTGGCTGAGATCTGTACAGTTACTGTTTTTCTGCAGTTTGCATTATAACCTTACCTGCTTTTTTCCTTCCACTTACCGACTATTTTAGTATGTTTTGCATGCTTGTCTGTCATCTGTCCTTGAAGTATTTCCACAATCAAAATCGTTCACATATATGCACTCTTTTGACTCTTTTGATAAATGTAAATGTTTGGATCTATGAGTAAGCTAAACACCTGTGTAACAAGCAGTATGCATGAACAAATATGTACATGTATTTGTATATAGAACAACTAACTACAATTCAAGCAAGTTTTGCATCACTAAAATATTACCGTCAGAAAGAAAACAGCGTATGTACATCTAAGACTCTTATTTTTGTTACATGTATGTATTCAGCATGAAAACAGTGGAATAATAAAATGTGTAAGTACATGTATACCCAAATGGAAGGACAAAAGCAAGACGTGCCTGGAACTGAAGATAGTTCACATAAATACCTCTTCCCGAAAGCCTTAAAAATGTCAAATACTGTGGCTGTGTATAAAAATACAGATGTGCATTACGATGCAAATTTTGCATTTTAAGCATGTTTAAAATGGAGTTGAGAACAAAACGGAAGGACAAATATAAATAGATACAACTTGCTTTGGATTTCTGACAGGCTCTCTACAGGAGTCTTTTCTGTGGCTAAGCATTATTTTTTTCTGTGGAGCAGCTGTGTAATATTCACGTAGGCTTATTTTCTGAAAGAAACAGTTCAAATAAGGGGAAAATAATTAGTGGAAAACATGCAAGTCCTTTTTGTCCCTGTGGGGGTTCCCCCCTGGGTTTTAATCAGAAGGCTCTTGTGAGTGTTGCCAGGTTTGTGAAAAGTGTCCGTGATCCGCGGACACAATAATACATGTTCGTTCCTTTTCACCTGTCCACCCACACGTTTAAATGCATGTGTTACAGTGATTGATATTTCACTACCAAACCATTCTGGGAATGTTGCCTCGTTTGAAAAAAAAAGGAGAAAGAAAGAAGTCAACAAGATATCGGGAACCAACTTGTGCTGTGTGTTCTAATCATTCTCCAAAATTAAGATGTTAATAAATGTTCCTGTACTTAAACTGAAATATCCAGATGGCCATCTCTGCTGTACTGGATTTAAGAATAAATTTAAACAATTGCAATGCTTTTGATTCTGTTTACATGTATTCATAAGAACAGCTATCGGAATACATGTATGTATGTGGTACTTAATTTGGAATGTCATCTGCACTTCTACAAGACACCCACGAAATCTCACTGCCATGGTCTCTGTGTTGGTGTGTGCTTTGAAATCCATCCACCGAATTTGCAAACTGAACCAGGCCAAGCGAGGTGCGGTTCTCCCTCTTGACATTTTCAATGTTAATTTTTTTTCCTTCTGTTCCAGAATGAAATTCTAGTCAACCATTTCTTTTATCGTTGGTGTTTTGCTTGCATGTAAAAACACCAAAATTAAGTTACCTGGCACAGTACTGATGTATGTAATGATAGATTGGGAAAAAAAACACCACAAAAGTGATTTCAGAGGGTTTATTTTTTGTGCAATCAGATAAAATGTCAAAGTGAAACTAAAATGTTCCAAATCAATGTGTTGACTTGTCGTCTACCGTACACATATTGCACAGTTCGTTTGGAGACTCTATTTACTATTTTCATAAATCAGCTCTATTCAGACAAATCTTAATATCACGCCCTGGGTTTGTCAATGTATTTGCTACATGTGTTCCCCGCTTCTATCGTCACTTTTTTATCATTTTATTTACACTGGCTATTCAGCAGACTGACGTTGGATGTCAACCATTTCTCTTGCCTGTGCTGCTCACTACCCAGGCCTTTTCAGTTGATATGGGTCTGCTGTTAATCAATACAGACTATTGAAATTAGTTGCTGTGTGTGTGCTGGAAGGTCTGTGTAATTCACTGTGCAGAGTGTTTAGAGATTCAAGCTCAACTCAGCAGCATGTGCTGCTTTGATGCTTCAATTCTAGTCTATACAGTACAAAAAAAACAATCAATCTGTATTTAATTTTGTGGCGATGTGGCTTCTGTTGCAATTCACACATTCATTTTCAAAAGGACTTCAAGTTTAATGAGAACAGTATCATCCATGATACAGGTTCTGTACATACCCGTAGGAAGTATATGGGTATATTTTGTACACATGCTTAGCACAGAAATTATTCACTTAGTGGAGATCAGTTACCATTCAAAAATTTATGTTGCACTGTATAGCATTTTAAAGTGGTGCCTGACTGCATTTTCCTTATCACATAAATTTGCCAAGCCGTCATTTGTGAAAGAGTTCCATGAAATTGTTGCCCGGATTATATAATTTTCTCAGTCTAGGAGCTTACAAGAAATGGATCTCGCCTAATAAAAACGTTTTTTCCACTCCTTTTCATTCGGGGAAAAGAAGTAAAAACCTGGGACCTTTAGGTGTTGTAGAAAGCAAAATTCCTAATGGTTTCTCTGCTAATTATTGTACTTTAGGAGTTCGGATTTTAGGAGTAGACCTCTAAAATCCCCTGATGGTGGAAGAGAAAAGAGAGGACATTATTCTCTTGAGGTTGCCTTGCTCCAAGAATAATAAATTGGCTGCACTGAACATTCCCCTAGGTATTAGCCTTTCTCCGCTAATTACTTCTGCCCCCCAAAGCACCGTACATTTTCGTTGCAGCAGGAAATTGATTGTGAAATGTTACCTCTTACTTCACACGTCCCATGTAAAGAACACTACTTAATGGTGCACATATGTCTGCATTTTGCCATTTTGTGGAAAGTCATAGTTCTACATGTGCATTGAAATAATTTGGATGATGAGTTTTTACATGTGACTGCCTCAGTATTTGGATCATATGTGTTAGAATAGCCGGGCCATAGGGTTTGATGGAAAATGCTAAAAGAGGCCTAGATCAAAGCATGTATTTGATCTCTCAGCCTTCATGAAGCTGTGATGACTGAATTAATTTTATCATGGGTCAATAAGGTGGGACCATAATACGTGCACAGTTATTTTCAAGATTTCCAACCTGCCTTGTTAGGTTCTACCCAATGAATAGTGAATTGAATCCCGTAATTCTAAACGCGCTAGCCTCATGGCATCCGTTACCCGGTGCAAGCCCCGCCATTGTCAGGCCGCCATTATGCAGTTTATGTCCCCTTTGTGGGGAGTCAATCCCTCTCTGAAACGTAGCCGCTGCCTATACCCTGGGCGAGGCAGCCCTGTCGCCTAACTGTTTGTGTGTCTGTGTGCACGCGTTATCCATCTGGGGGGCTTGCCTTACCATGCTGATCCCTGTTCGGCACTGCATCGTGGGATGTTGATGACTCGGACCACCTCCTACTGTGTATCGCGCAATGGTAAATGCAATTATCCATGGATTCTGTTGTGCAGCACCCGCGCTTCCTGCGGAGTGAGACATAACATGTTCTGCACCCACAACGGCATCGTCAGAGCCTGCTGGTGTTTATGCAAATTCAATCCTCCCTCCCCTGGCCTGTTCTTACAAGTTATCTGCTTCATATGTCAACAACATTTGTTTTCCCTTTGAGACTACAAATTCATCCAGAGATCTGTTTTTTATTTACTTATTTTATGGACTCTGTATTGTATTACCTCTTGTATAAAACTCGGCCCATTATTAAACTTGGATACCATAAATTTTGTCTCTCACCCAAACAGGTGAAATGTATGTATTTAGCTCTTGATTTGTTTGAAGATCTGTTACTGTCAGCACCAGCGGGGTTTTGATTTTGATGGGGTGGGGAAGGGGAGCCACCATACCACCCCCATTCACCAAAAGGTGTAAGACAAAGCTCATGTGTGTATATCAAAAAGATTAGACGTACATGTAAATGGCTTTAAAAAAAAATGGAAATCAGTGTACTAAACTTCAAAAGAAAGAAAGAAAGAAACAAACAAACAAACAAACAAACAAACAAACAAACAAACAACCCCAACACCCCAACAAACAACCCAACAAACAGACAAACAAACACCCCAACAAACAAACAAACACCCCAACAAACAAACAAACAAAAATTGTACTATATTTACTATGAATCTTCCAGTTTTGAAACTTGCATGTCCATTTGTTTTTTTCCCGAAACCCCCTCCCCCCTGGAGAAAATATC
This sequence comes from Acanthaster planci, assembly GCF_054643075.1. Lineage (NCBI taxonomy): Eukaryota > Metazoa > Echinodermata > Asteroidea > Valvatida > Acanthasteridae > Acanthaster > Acanthaster planci. Next base: position 12,801,517 of record NC_141789.1, on the reverse strand, counting down.
CCACATATGCCACTGACCACCACTCACCAAGAAATGTTGAAGTAATCAGGCAGATATAATCAGGAAGATATCGCATGCTTCCGGCCCTTCACTTCAGTGGCGTTTGTTGGTATGCCACGAAATACTTCATCTGTTAGGATGGACCACTAAATTGTAGGCATCTCAGTCACCCGCTTGAATAAATGTAACTTGCTTCATTACCATTTAGATTGCCTCTGTAAGTGAGGGGAAAGTTTTCCAGGAGAATTTTTCTCTTTTTTCAACCCCCCCTTCAGACCATGTTTTTTGGCCAAATATATAGAAGCATATTTTAGAAGACATCCCTTGAAATGCCAGTACATTCCCTTGGGTAAACAGCATTATCTAGGGACTCGAGAAACTGGTATAAGCATTTTGGGGGGTTTGTTTTGAATAACCATTTCTGAATCAGGAAAGCAAGAGAACCAATGTAAATATGTTGAGAGTAAAAAGAACCCTTTTTTTTTTTTTTTTGCTATGTCATATATGTCTTGTCTGCCCAAATAGTGTGATTTTTCACTTTGTGTTCTCCTTCGGTACTGCAGGCCTTTGATTTATTTTTTATCCGTATTTTGATCTAGTACAGCAGCAGAGAAAATCTCCAGTTACTTGAATGGCACAGCATTTTCACAGAATTTTTGTAAAAGAATTAATTCCCATTCATGGGAATTGTCATATTTCAGTAAGGGACCAGTGGCTTTTGAACTGCTTAAACTTGGTGGAGTTCTTGTCCCCAGTTTTCTCAAATAATAAGCATATAATTGTATACTAAACAAACTGGTTGAACAGTTGTAACATGCTTACAGTATACCGGTATATATGTGTTTGAGTTGGCCCCCAGAACCACCTTCACGTATGGCACACGCATTATCGTCATGGGGCCATAATGCATGCATGCGTGCACCCATTGAACATCACTCCCAGCGACATCCCTGATATTGCTAATTACATGGACAGCATGCACGGCACATTTGGGGGTCTGCTCGCATCTCATTTGTAGTGTTTCGCTGCCGAAACACAACAAAGGACCGTTTGTGTATATTGATCCTTCGAGTATTAAAGAGCCTTTTGATGGTTGATGTATGAGTGTGCCAGTCCACCATATTGGCATTCTAGAATCTTATTCAAATTTTAAGTAGATTAACCATAACGTCAATGTTTTCCCTGTGACAATTTTTTTAAATTCATGAGACCTGCACATGGATTTGTAAATACTGATCTCTTATGAGGCGCATATGAAATTGCTTATAGGGAGATTGTTTGTTTATTTCCAAATGTATGGGCATGTACACGTGTATTTGTGCTAGCCATATATACATGTACATGAATGCACATTGGCAAAGTAAATGCCACATCTACATGTCGTTTTGACAGTTGTATGTAAAAAATGGAAAAACTACGTGGAACATAGCAGAACAGACTTATGCCTTGAATGCTAGAACATAATGCACATGTATACATGTACCTGTACATGTACATGTAGCCACAGACAAACACGCCCCAGCTAGCCCCAGCAAAATGTGCTTCAATCACCTTTCTGATGCAAATGCAAACCAAAACACAGTGGACTGATAGAAGTGGACTTAAGACTCATTTTGCCGAATCAAGTCGCGTGTGTCATCGCTTCTGGCAATATCACACATCAGCGTCTGCCAAACTATTTAAAAATTAATATTGTCAACCTCTGTCGCTATTGTGTTCTCTTTTGTTCTCCTCACATTGGCCGTTGCCCGTAATCAGTTGAATTTGCATGTAGAGGTTATTCTTGTAACCATCAATCAAAAACATGTATACCATGTAATTTAAAATTTGTAGATATAGTGAATGTTGGAAAGCCAGATTTGGTATTTCTTTCTCACATGCTGCCATTTCAAAGACAAGAGTATCACTTAAAATGTGGCAAAGATATCAAAGGACTGGAAGTGTGACACCAACAGATTTACTGCCGAAATAAGCTGGGAGCCGATAGACATGTATACAATGTTTGTACAGAGAGGTTGAACATTCTTACTTGTTTCTGAGGAATAGTTTGGTTTTAAAGAGTGCAACCAGACGCTTTGCTATAAACCCGTTTTAATACTGCAGATCCTGCAATTATTTTCTTGAACATTCCTTTTTAAGGTAATTTCCACATCATTCCACAATGCTTGCAATATTTACAAGATGTACGATACCAATGGAAGAGGTGAATTAATTTGTCCGTTTGTTTGTTTTTTATAATGTTGCCAGTGGATGGATCTTTGTTGTATTACTCCAACCAGTATTTGGTTGTCCTTTGGTTTTTTGTTTGTTTGTTGTTTAAAAGATATTCTGTGCCTCTTCTTAGCAATCCCCAGTTCAAGTTCAGATGATTTTTGGCTGTTTTGGTTTCCTTCCCCCACTGTGTCAGTTTTCTGGGTTACCTACATGTAAGCGTATGTTTACAGTTTGTCATCGTCTACAAAAAATGATCATCAGGATTTTTACCAGTACATGGATATTCCTCAGGAGTCAAGATTCACTTTGCAAGGCATTTGGAACATTCCGTAACCTCTGTAACAGCATTTTAGCAGAGAACTCCCCCCTCGGGAATTGTCTTTCTTCTGGAGAAGTGAACTTCTGTCATGACCCCGTTTGTACCTGATCTGACATCTTCCCTGATCTCCTTCCAGGGGAGCTGGGTAACCTGGGAGGCAAAGAGATGACGGAGGAGGAGGCGGAGCAGGCCCAGCTGATTGAGGAGCAGCGGCAGGAGCAAGAGAATGAGCGCAAGGCGCGGCACGAGAAGATGGAGGCAGAGCGTGAGGTGGAGAGGCAGAGAATACGAGACAAGGTAGGTGTATGTACTGTATGCAGGCCTGCGAAGACCACCAAAGAAGGAACAAAATGCAGAAAGGAGGAGGATTTTGACACAACTGCATGTCTTGTTTGGAGACAAAATGGCTTTACAATGCACTGTTGCACTTAACTTATTGGCCTATGGACTGCATGCACTGCAGCATGCAGAGGCCATTTTGTATCCAGGTTTCTGGTTTCCATAAACACATAAATGCCTTGTGCACTGCCTCTTGGTGTGGGCAGTTATTCCTTGTTTGAAAAATACAAGTTTACAACATCACAAGCAGTGCATACATTTTATTTGGGTAGTTATCCATGGGTCTTAGGAGGAAAGAATTGGTGTAACTACTCTTAAGCAGAAAGCACTGCTTAGCAAGTTTATGTTCTAAGCAAACGTCATCTGTGAACCAGTCGCAAAAAGTAAACACGGCATGACATTTGGGCTTGCAACCTCCTTCCTTTGCTCACTGTAGAAGGTTTCCACACTTAGCTTTGAACCTTGATATGTGCAAAGGTACGTAGATGAAAACATAAGTTGTGAAGAGAGGAGGGGTACACGCATTTGATACTAAATGCTAGATCTCTGGTATTCTGGCGTAACTTTGCAGAACAACTATCACGCCACCTTTCTGTGTTCTATGTGGGTCATTCCATGAGGCTGGGGCCCAATTTGTGACGGTGTCCTTGTTACATCCAAAACTTGTACCACTTGTCATGACCTGTAGAGTAGGTCATTTACTCTGTCGAAATAACGCACACCTCTGTATTCAGCTTTGGAAAATGTATAACAATGTCAATTTGGAATCCACACGCAGGGAAATAGCTTTTCATTTTTACAGAACCTATGTAACAACTGACAAAGTCACAAATTGTGCCCCAACCTCATGGAATGACCCATTAACGTTCTGTACCAAGGGTAGATCAGGAACTCAGGTTCAGGGGATTCAAATTCAGGAAGTTCAACTTTTTGGGAAGGAAAGAAAGTGGAACAATTTCAATAAATACAATTTCAAGAACAAATACACAAAGAGCTCCTTTTCGGGGGATGGGTTGATGTTCCCCGTTCTCCCTTGCCTTCATCCGCCAGTGTTCTGTCCCACTTTTTACCTCTCTTCCGTCTCTCTCCCCCCCCCCAAAAAAAAGTACGGTTTGAAGAAAAAGGAGAAAGAGGACCCGGAAGCGGACAGTGCCGGTCGGATCTCTCGGAAGAAGAAAACACCGGCCGAGATGCAGGCAGCGATGGGTCCACCTGCAGAAGAGGAAGAACAAGGTCTGCTAGACGGCTTGTGCTGCTGTTTTGATTTCCTTTAGAATCTGTAGCGGCTCTGGGCAATCTCCGATGCGGTGATCTTATTCATGATCAAGGAGGCTGCAGATGTGGGCAGCGGAGAGAATTGCAGAGCAGTGAATAATCATGCTGGGAGCAGAAGTTTTTCGGCTCCATTAAAATTGTGCCCATTTGCAGACTACTGTTTTCAGTAGTGGTGCTGAGACATTGGCATTTCTGCAAGATTGCCCTGTTGGCTTAACAGCCTCCAATATATGAATAAGATCAGTGCGTTGGGAGTGCTTTGTCTTTAGTTCTTAGAGCTCATTTTACATACTTTGCATGGATATGTAGCGTTAGTTTCTTGAACTTGCTAAGAGCAAGATGCTAGTCTGGGCCCAATTTCGCAGGGCTGCTTAGCAGTTGGCCAAAAAATCCTGCTCACTACAGCGGAAAAATTTGCTACCTTGAAGCACCATTACATGGCAATGCTTGACCTGGTTGGCACATGCATAGAGATTTCCAATGTGTTGTTACTACGTGAAACAAATTTTTCCTCCAAGGTAAGCATGCCTTTTGCCATGTTACTGCTTACGGTCACCAATGAAATTATGGAGTCTACGTGCATGTGTAAAATCATATGCTTAGCAGTGCTGTGAAACTGAGCCCTGGTTACAGACAACGCTAAGTCCACAAGAGACCGCTTTTTGCACTGGGCACAACTCCGTTTGTTGTTACAAGCTCAATACCCAGGGAAAGGCAATTTATTATTTTCTCGGTATATATTAAAACCCCAGACCTGGTTGCCTAGAAGCGAATGGATTTTTCCTGTGCGACTTTGGGTGATAACACCATGCAGTTTCTGTGTATTCTACCCGTATACGTGGCATATATGTGTGTGGCTTCCACGTATACACGCAGCATGAAAATAGCCATACCTGTGTTTTAAATGTAGCCGCTTTTTTATTTTGCAGGGAAATATGTTTTTCATCAGAATTTTTTTTTTTTTTCAATGTTTGACAGGGCTTATCTCATATTTTTTCAAATGTACTTACATGTAGACTCGAATGCAGTCACCTACACCAGGGATCATTTTATAAAGTTGCCAGAATTCAATAATTTTTATTTGTTTTGGTTGATCAGCCATGGTTCTGTGTAACTCAGCCAGTTATGAATTTATGTTTTTAAAAATGACATTGACATACGAATGGCCTTTTTTGACACTGTTAGCTTGTTATTGAACCCTAAAAAGTCAAATAGCTGTTTCCTATTTGACATAAAAGTGTTCCTTTTTTATTTGATCTAAAAATGAACGGATAAAGTCTTATGATGCCCAGCACTTGAGACATATGGCAAGAGGATTAGATTCTGATGAGCACAGGAAATGCATCTCCCAGATCCTGTGTGTTGCATATTGTGGAGACACATTGTATAAGTTTGGTCAGGCTTAAGTTCATGAACTCGCTGATGCGCTCTGATGAAATTAACTGGACATCTCACTTAATTTGCAGAAGGAATCGTGGGCGCTGTCTTTGTACCACATTTCCCCATGCCCTGGATTTTTTTTCCTGGAAAACACAGATGTAATATTTTCTGATTATTGGCACTTAAATGCGACAAACTGCAGAAGCGCAGGCAGATTGTTGATTGATGATGAGGGGGGGATCTCAGACAGGGACATTGAAGATGTCTTCTTCATGCATTTTGTCGCACAGGGCTCTTTTTCAATGTAAAATCATCATCATCATCAAGATGCGAAGGCCCCACATTAAGAGGGGTAACATGAACAAGATTCTGTCCTCCCTAGGTTGTGTATCTGAACAGGTTGGCACGGTAACCAAGGTCTTTTCATGGGAACCTGTATGAATCTTCTCAAATCCTGCACTGTGCAGGTTACCAGTTACAAGCTCTCCTCACTTCAACCTTCAACAGGTATCATGCACCTTACAGAATGAGAGTAGTGGGGCTCTACCTTCCTAAATCCACAAGAAATCCTTCCCAGTTTTCCTCCTGGATTTTGGTGGAGCTGGGAGGAGGGGGGGGTAATTCTCCGAAGGAATTTTTTTTTAACCAAAGTTGGATTTCCTGGGGTGAAGCAGAGTGTTTGGATGATTTTGGAAAAGGAATAAGGCAGCTTTAGGAGCACTTATACAGGAACGAGGGATGTTGGGAATCCTCAGTGAGAAAGTCCCAGATCTGCCTGGTTCTGAATTCTTGCATTGTTTTCTTGTGACAACTCTGTCAACTGCATGAACACTGCATCGGTGTGTTGTCCACGAGGCTTTGGATGATCATTTAGCCATCTTGTGCGCATGAATCTTGCCTGACTCAGTTGTTCTCACACTCCCTCGACTCTCTGTTGTCTTACGTGCACAGTATCATCATCTTGTAAATACTAACCATGGGATATATTTGTGCTTGTCTGTCTGTCTGTCTGTCTGTCTGTGAATTGATGTGCTTGTAAATTTGCGAAAATTTGTACAAATAGCAAATTGGAATTTTTTGTTTTCCAGAATCTTAAGCAGTAACCAATAATTGTAAAAAAAATTGCTTAGACGTTGGCTCAGACAATGCGCTATTTGTGCACACTGACATGCTCAGCTCTCTCCTTTTTACAGCAGGTGTCTATCTTAAATTCAGGGTCTTTTGCTCCAATCAAACTCCAAAAATTCCACACTGACAAAGTAAACTTCCGACAAAGTGTACCTCCAATCCTTAAATATTTTAAATATTTATATGGCCACTAAGGTACGTACCTTAAACAAAAAAAACCAAAGAAACAGAGAACCAAGAAAAACTGGTTCTAAGTACGCATCTACAACTAGTTTGTCCCTGATGCATTTTTTTTCCCGTTCAGTTCCCTTCACGGCATGTATTGCTTTGTTGAATATGAACTCGTCAGAATGCAGTTGCCTGCAAGCTCCTGATGCAAAGTGCTTGGAGTGTAATGGACACTGAAGGAAATGCAGGTTAAGAGAACAAATACGTGCATCGTTCCATTCTGTAAAGAGGATCACACTGTATTCATTAGCCCTGCGGTGGCCTCAGCAGTTGGAAGTTGCTAAAACTGTTGCATTTTTACTTCAATAATCCATCAAAAGCTCTTTAGTTCAAGTAGATAGGATTTTCTGAAAAGATGCCAAAGATTCCAAAAGGGTGTCTCGTAAAAGAAAAGCTCAACATATGATATTGTATGCAGAGAAAAGGTTTGTCCCACTGGTTGAATTTTATTAAGATGTAAAACAATATTTTACATCTTAATAAAATTTAGGTATTTACTCTATCACACACTTCAGAATTCCACTAGAATCCTCAAATTTTTTTTATTTTTATTAATCTATGTAAGAGTTTGAAACTGCTTCAGTGCCTTCCAATATGGATATCTTAATAGACATTACAACCTGCAATCCAAGCTTTGCTGGACAAAACAATATGGCACATGTGCACCCCAAGAATCGTTGCTTCATGTACACATCACTTTGATGATTCATTCCTTCACTGTCGCCATCGACAGAAGCGACATGGGCCGCAAACCTTGATGGCCTTCCTGCAAATAAATACAGATATATAATCCCCTCTTGAATATTTGTCTGCCACTTAGCATTGCAAATAGATTCCAACCTCCCTCCCCCCCATCTCAGGCGGTTAACGTCGTCGATAGATTCAGGGTTGATGGACAGCGCTCTGTCCTCGGGGTAGCATTTCTGGCAACCCAACTAGTGACACCATTGGCCTGCCGACCGTGACATTATTCATATGTGTGTGCACGTTAGATGAGGCCATGATGGGTGTCCTAAGCACATCTGATTACAAGGTGGGCACGAGGCAAATAGACATTGTTCTCAGCATGGCGGTCACAATTAGTGGACATCAGGTGAATTAATTGGTTGTGTTGGATGTCAGAGTGACCTTCCCCATAGCCTCTACTACATGGACATGTGCACTGTACGTACCTGCCCATTTTGTTGTCTTGCTTGTATGGGGCTTGATAATTTACCGGTTAAAAGCATTCAGACTCATAAATTCATTTCATTTTTGAAGTGTAGGGAAAATTATGTGCAAGTCTTTTTCAAAACAGATTTAAATTTTCAATTTAAAAGTTAAATAAATTAGCAATGGGGCCCACCTGTTTGCCATTCAGGGTCCAAAAATATTCACTACAGCAGACATGGGTAGTACTGTACATGCAGGTCTGAGATAGGTCGATTGCTAGTTTGATTGATAATCAGAAACTCTGATGTTAGCATATTTCTCCCCTCGAGGCTGTTCTTCACACACTCCAGGAATATTTTTGATGGATCCAGTGCTGTGCCTTGCACCTGCACATCCACAATCCCTGTGTAAAATGTTGCGTGGTTAAATTGATGGGGCATCCATCGATGATCGTACTTTGGCTGTATAGATGAAGCATGCACGCTTGGTGTTCTGCCTTTAACATTTGTGCATAATGAATTTGTTTATCGCGTAGCTTGAATATGTGCATGCGCAAGGCTGCAGATATCTAACAACACATTATGCGTACAATTTGTGCAGGTAATTAAGCAGAAAAACTTTTGCAAGGTAATGTGACCACTCCAACTGAACATGCGAACACATTCGCAACATGACTAATATTTGAGATCTATTAATCAAGTTCGAAAGATCATTTTTAACCACGCAGGTGCCCTATTTTGTTTCAGCTTTGCGGTGATAGTTGTGTAAAAAGAAGTGTACAAAGGAAAATAAAAAGGTTCAGTTCTTCAAACGTAATAAGTTCCATCCTGTAAGTATAAGTTCTTGTGTAGGCTGGTCATGTGCTCTGTATATTTTACTCACACCCGTAGATCTCTGTTGATGGCATTTCTATTGATGTCTATTTCTCAAACCTTTGAGAAATACCGTAGTAATTTTGTAGAAAACATTCTGTAAAAAAGACCTCAGTACTTCCAGTTTTTCTCTTGACTTTTCCCAATCAGCAAATATTTTCTTAATTTACATGTATATTCGGGTCAAATGTGAGTTGAATGTTTAGTCTCATTCTAAGGCAGTGGACTTGCTATTTATCCATGGTTTTTGGAACAACCCTGCTTGGGAATTGTGGTTGGATGGTTGGAGGGACATTCAGAATGTTCAAACAAAACCACTAATATGCTAACTCATATTCAGGAACTTGTTAATCTATATATGAGGATGATAAAAACTGTCTGTGAATAGAGGATATGAAAAGTGATATGTTGCCCCAAGGATTTTGTCCATTGATACGGCGTGTGTCTAATTGTTAACCTGCCTGTCATCCTCATCATATTTGGATATCACACTCTACCGAAAACAGTGCTCTTAAGGAAAAATTCCCCTGTTACTGAAATCATTTACTCGCCCACTCAAATTTCTACTTCAATAAGTTATGTTCTTTTGGAAAAAAAAAATCTAACTATGTAAAGTTCTAATGTGCTGCCCTCCCATTCCATTTGATCAATTGTAACAAGATCCATACTTACAGATGGGGGATAAAACCGTCCCGGGCCCTCTGCAACCACAAATCCCAAGTTCTTTCACTCGGAGATTGGATATGCTCACCGCAAAAATGCCATTCAAGGCCCCCGGGCAACACAAGTCTTACTGTCTCTGAACGACTGGCGAGAGCTCGGGGAAAACAGCAAATCAGATGTGAAGAAATTGATTTGAATTCATATATGTACAGTGTTTTTCTCTGTTTCTGCCTCCGGCGAGGGATTGCACATGTCTCCGATGGCTTTATACATGTACATGTACCTGCAGTCTGTTTCTTAAGATTGTTTTTGTGAAGCAGAAACACACGAAAACATAGGCTGTGATAAACAAGCGAGTCCTTTTTGCAGGAGTTTAAAGCTGATCCGGCCTGTTTGCAACACATGCGAATGTTCAACAAGATTCTTAAATCAGATTTCCTTTGTTTTTTATCAACGTTGGCAAAAAACTCAAGGTTTTAGCATTTTACATGTGAGTGCCACTGAAATTCATGCATGTACAAAACCCTCTAAAAATCAAACCCTTCACGAGTAATCAAGACTCTTGATGCGTGTATGGTGAACTGACAGAGTTCATATATAAGGCCAGCAGGCCGCATGCGGAGAGTGCATAATGTCATTGTCATAAACACGTGAAGCAGGTGACTAACCACATGTATATGCATGGATTGAATGATGAGGGAGAATTTGTCAGAGGTGCACACCACTAAGACACAAAGCATGTTGTGTGCATGATGGCATGTGCGTGATGTGGCTTTTAACAAGGAGCAAATGTACTGCATCCATTGGAGGAAGGCAACTAGAGAAAGTAATCTTGCTTATATTTCTCCAAAGATCTGATTCTGAATATTTTTACCCGTGGTGTTGATTTTTCCCATTTTGGGGGGGGGTGGCCTCTCACAGTTTGGGCAAGTTATTATACAAATGGGTGGATTTTTAAAATTTGTTTAATCAACAATCAGGCATTGAAAGAATGGCTGTGGTGCTAGAAAAGGAATACATGGAATTATATTTAAACACGAAAATTTGAATTAATTAGGATTTTAGGTGGATGTATCAGTACTTAATTCTTTGGCATAATTCAAAAAGTCAGACCTGCAGAAGTCTTTCTAGATACTGTAGATGTTGGTCATTGATCCTGGTATTGGACAAGGTTGGCTTTAAAGATGTTTTCCGTTGAAGCAAAAGTTTGTTCCCATATCTTTAAATGGAAAAAAAAATTTAATAGGACAGGATATAAGCATATAATTGCAAGCAGTCTCTGCCACTCAAAATGCACATCGGTCATCAGCAGTAGATTAGTAGCTAAGGGGGAAATGAAATGACACATGACACGTGTTGAGCTTGCACGTCATCTTGATTCTCCTTCGCTGAAACGGTCTCTGTTTTTCTTTTCTTTCTTTTGCTCTCTCGGTTTTTCTCTCTCATCCAGGTCTCGTCGACACTGTCATGAACTTTTTCACGCCTCTCACAGACAAAATAAGCGGCTTTTTCGGCAAGTAAACTTGTGTCAAAGCTGTCTGCCATCTGTCATCCACCTCCCCTCCTCCTCCTCGAGTTACCCCATCATCGTCTCCTTTTCCAAAGCCATTTTCAACGTCTCGATCCCCTCCTGATAGTATTTTTTCTTTCGCTCTATGCTTGCGCTGCACGTTTGAAGTTCAGTTGTGCTGATGAGAGGAACATGTGTAATGTCTGCACACTCCCACTTTGTATGCGCTGTGTGCGTGGCCACACCCTGTGCACTTCATATTTGCCGTGCAAGCATGCCTCAAATTCAGAGTGCACAATTTGACAGAGTTGTGGCCTGGTCCTTCACAAAACCATTCGCTATAAACATTCTATAGACCGATTCGATGACGCCATTACTGCGGTGTCCCCGTCACTCAGGCGCGCATTCCTAGGCTTGACAAGCAGGTGATTTTGGTTAGCAGTGCACTCCCATTGGCTGATGAGGAGGCATTCGATGTGCATCTCTTTGTTCACGCGCGCGGGGACACCGCAGTAATGGCTCCTGATTCTTGTCACCAGATCGGTCTATAGGTGACCCAAGTTTTAACATTTCAAAAACCGTGGTACACCTACAGTAGTATGCACAGTGTATCTCTTATCAACAAAATCAGGGTTTGATCCCTTCTAATTGCCTTCATCAGCTATGTGCATACTTAATTATTTTGACGTTAATAATTTTGAAAGTTTTATGTGATTAGATTTGATATTCAGATCCTTGAGAACAGCAGGTAGGGCTAACAAATTCTG